>NW_013952567.1:382710-390670 GCF_001266775.1 Austrofundulus limnaeus | reverse complement strand
CTTTCATATGTCGCGTTGCAAGCTCACGTGTGCACGTCTACGTGTACGAGCGCGAAATTTCACATGCACTATTTTCGCCGGTCGCTAAGCTGGAGGAGGCACAGGCTCCATAGGAAATGAATGGAGAGCGAGCGACGTCGCCTCCCGCGTGTCGAGCCCTAATCAGGTCGCTTGTCTTCACGAAATTTGATTGGTTCTCAACTCTGAAGGCGGGTGTGCATCACGGACATGTAAACTAAACAAATCTTGCGATGCTAATGATATTGACAAACAAATGCACATCAAGATACAATTTTATGAGGAAAAACTTACCATAAACTTCACCCTGGTGCCAACAAATTCCCACAAAGCTGCCTTTTTTAGTAATCCCTAGGTGAAAGTGTTAGCTAACTGCAGTGTGTAGCATACTCTCCTCTCATTGGTCAGTCAATGAAACCCTCGCTGATTGGTTGTACGCTAAGTGACAGCGACAAAAGTTGAACATTTTTCAGCTTTCATTTGTCACGTCGCAAGCTCGCGTGTGCACGTCTACGTGTACGAGCGCAAAATTTCACATGCACTATTTTCGCCGGTCGCTTAGCTGGAGGAGGCACAGGCTACATAGGAAATGAAYGGAGAGCGAGCGACGTCGCCTCCCGYGTGTCGAGCCCTTAAAGTGATTATGGCAACATGGTGGCTCAGTGATTAGCACTGCTCTCTCATAGCAAGAAGGTCCTGGTTCAATTTTCGATTCACACTTGTGGTCTTTCTGTGTGGAGTTTGCATGTTTTCCTGGTGTTTGCAAGGATTTTGACCAGGTACTCTAGAGTCTCCCGCAGATCAAATACATGTACAAAAGGTTGCCTCCAGGTCTGGGCATTCCTTGCAAGAGACCTGCAATCTTAAGAATGTGTTAGATTTTCATATTAATATGACTGCATAGGTTTTAAATTGTGACTAAAAACATTCTCAAAGCTTCACAAGGTCTACAATGTCAGCTGACAAATGTCAGTAATAAAATTTTAACAAAGAATGTCATCTTTTGTTACTTTTGTTTTGTATTAAAATTGATTATTTGCACACTGTCTATTGCAATGAAAAATACAATCTCCACAGCAACTATATTTTGTCCAAAACAAATGTCTTGGTATACATATTGGTCTTTGCATATTTGAGTTTGATACTTATTTAAATCAAGATATAAAAAATAAATCACATTCACACAGCCTGCAATAATTAGCCTTTTATAAGAAGCTAGAAAAACTTAAAACTGTTTACACACAACAGAGTAGTACTAAAGCATTTATTTGTCCAAAGCACATGTGAAAATAAAGCATGAGACAGGACATTTTTATCTAAAAAAAAAAAAAAAAGAAACAATAACCAGCATGCTGACACATCTGATATTATGTTTTGCTGTTGGCTTAAACCTTTCTGAGGTTGATGAGCTTCTCATTTGAAGTTGAACAGGCAACGTGGCTGAAGGTAAGCAGGTGTGTATTTATTTATTAAATCAAATCAAATTTAAGTGAAGTAATTTAAATGCATACTGTGTCTCAATTGTTCCCATTCATTTAGCCCAATACTCAATATGGAGATGAAAGGCTGTGTTTTTCTTATAATCTTGGTTCTCCCAGCAGCATTTTCTATATACATAGTAAGTACTTTTATTTCTATATGTACTTTAAAACTTTTGTTTTACAGATTGCATCAGTATTCAACATTAAAAAATGAAGTATAGAAGCTGTTTAACATCAGATCAAAACTGGTTTATCAAATGTCTTTCAACGTCAATAAAAGCAACTGTAGTGGAAATTTGGACTTTGAATTGAACAATGCATTTAAAACTAAAACAGCAGTAATCACATATAAGCTGCAAATATTCAACTTTGCACACATTTAATTATAGYGGTCAAAGTTTTTGAACAACCAGTAAAATGTTGCAGCTGAGTTTCTAAGTGCTGATGGTTAAATGTGTCGTATCACACAGGCTGAGCACAGTTCTCTGTATAACTTGTGACAAGTTCTGTACAATGTTGCGTGTACAGCATTCTCACTGTCACAATATGCTTCTCCTATGTAAAATAACAGGTTAATTAAACTGATTTTAAATTATTCCTGCAAGCACAGTAAGTATTCATAAATCAAATCAGTTTCTGGAGTTTCTGAATTTTTGCATATCTTTGAGTCTAGGATATGAATAATTATTGCCTGAAATTATCTAGAATTTTTTTGTAGAAGCTACATGAGCTGATGCAAAGTAAATGCAAAAAAAACATTTTATGAAAGGCATATCATTGGTCACATAACACATACTTAATTTAAAATACTTGTAATATTGGATTTGTTTTACTTTGCAAACTTTAATACACACAGTGTTGGTTCAAAATTGGATTTATGCTTAAATATACTGTAATAACTTATTTTTGTATTGTTGTATTGTTTTAATCCAGATAAAACCAGACATAGTGGGTAAGCATTATTATTGTTTATTCATCATCATAATAAAAAATCATACATTTTTCATGAACTTGCATCCTGTTTTTTGTAGACATCAGTGAAAGCAAGAACAGTAAAGGTAATGCAATATTATTTTTTAAATGTATTTTTAATTGACCTTTTGATTATTTGTTTATTTGTTCTTGCATTAAAATGTATTTCTGATCAAGCGTCTGATTTATGTGTTCAAATAACTTTTATCTTAGATCTAGTACTTGATGATATTTGGAAGGCAAGTCCAAAACATTTTTTTTGTTAAAAAATAAAAGTAAGGCATGTTTAGTGTCTAAATGTGTTATTCCTCTTTTATTTCAGGCTCCAAACAGAAAAAGAAGTACAACACTTGGTGGGGACAAACTGTGGCCGTCCCCAGTTCCTTATGTTTTGGACCGTAACCTGGGTAAATAGCATTTTTGTTTTTGTTTGTAATTCATATATACTGTATGTGTGTTAATGTGTAAAATAAAATGTTTTTGGTTACCTGTTGGTCTAACAGGTAAAAGTAAATCCACCTTTGTAAGTTTAACATTTGTATGTTTATATTTACACTGCAATTTTGTGGACAATGGAAGAGATGAATGCCAAAGGAATCATCCTGAGAGCGTTTGACCAGTTCAGGATAAAGTCATGTGTCGACTTTAAAGAAAAGGACTCTGAGGACTATTACCTCTCTATCCAAAATTTAGGGTGGTATGTTATATTTTTACACAGATCCTGACTGTAACCGGATATTTTTAWATTMTACTTCTGCTTTGATTTTATAATGRAAAAAATGGGTTATTACTGACCAGTGTTTTTATTTTTTCAATTCTAGGTGTTCTTCATWTGTTGGCCGAGAATTCACAAATGGGCAGAACCTCTCTATTGGAATAGGCTGTGATTTGCTTGCCGTTGTTGAACATGAGGTTCTTCATGCTCTTGGTTTCCAACATGAACAGTCTCGATATGACAAAGACGATTATGTGAAGATTGTATTAGGCAACGTTTTGAAAGGTTCAACACTTTTGCTTGAATATTCTATTTTTTCTTTTTAAATGTGTAATATGTGTGAAGCATATCAGTTTTGCAAGTGCTAAGTTGTTATGAATTATGTTCTATTGGAACTTTTTTGAAGATATTTTATTGCAATATTCTATATTGATTTTTGGTTAATTTTAACATTTATATTTGACAATCTTTTGGCTTTTTTATGTGATTTCAAGGTCATGAGTCTGAATTTGAGACAATTGATAGAGAAAACAGCACCACCCATGGAGTCCCATATGACTACTGGTCAGTGATGCACTATGGAAAAAATGCRTTCAGCAATGGCAATGGCTCCACAATCATTACCATAGACCCAAAATACCAAGATGTAATTGGTCAAGAACTGGGAATGAGTCCTAGAGACATTCAGGAGTTAAATCTTCTCTACAAATGCAGTAAGTGTTTAAAGAAAGTTTATTTTCTATTTTGTAATGTTGCTCATGTTAAATAAGAATTGAAAAGAAAAACATAAATTTGCACCTGAACTTTAATAACTGAGATGTAAGTTATTGATCCACCGCTCAAAAATGTCTGGTTCCACTTTAAAAAATTCCATTCTAATGTGAATATAATTCAATTACAAGAACCACTACAACACAACATTTATTGTACGATACTAGTATTATTAAACTATTACAGGTTTTGAGCAGGTACCTATTATTATTATTGTTTAGTTGTTAATTCACATTTTGGGGCTCCTCACATACTCCATACATGTTCATTATGAATATTTGTCACAAGAGAAATCTGGCCTAGAGTACGTTTTATAAAAATGTTGCAATTTTTGTTAATTTCCTCAGATTCAACAGTTGCCTTTATGTTTAACTGTGATTTTTCTAATGGGACGATGTGTGAAATGAGCCAGAAGTCTCAAAACGGMAGTCGCTGGGAAGTGGTTACACAAGTAGATGGGGGTCCAAGCTCTGATCACACCAGTTTACCCAGTGGGAATGGCAATAATGGTAATTATAGATTTCCATACCCTGTTGCAAATCACTAAATCAGAGAAATTTTAAATAAATCAGTCCAGATTGTTTTATTTATGTATTTGTTTTGTAAGTTCACTTTCAGTGTAATTCTAACTACTGTAAAAAATAATTACATTTTAAAATAACTAAAAGTGTCACAAAACATGTTTTTATTTTCTCAAACACAAGCAAAAACACGTTTGAAGTTTTAGGACATTTTATTTTTTGTTGCAAAATTCTGCTTCTTTTTTTTAAAAGATGAAATTACATTGTAATCTAAAACTGCACTCTCCTGACCTGTAATGTGTTTTTCACAATTATGTTGAACTTTATACAGACCAGGAAGCAGGCCACTTTGTTCATACCAGCACTGCACTGGGTCAAGAAGGAGATTCAGTCCAACTGGAAACAMAAAGATTTAGCCCTAAAAGAGAATGTAGGGTCCAGTGTCTGCAGTTCTACTATCATTACAGTGGAAACAACTCAGATGAACTCAACATTTGGATCAGAGAGTTTGAAGATGAACAGGACTCCATAGGAACTCTTCAACTCATGGAACRGATCACTGGTAATGACACTTTGCATTGTCACTTGTGCACCTGATGAAATTTCAATAACTCAGCATAGTAATCCAGAACCCACCCTGCAGGCCCACCAACATCTCACTGGAAGCTCCACCATGTTTCTCTGAATTCAACCAAGCAGTTCCAGGTTGTGTTTGAGGTTTGGAAACRCTTTAAAAACTCTACAGGAGGCTTCTCCATTGATGACATCAACCTCTCAGAGACAGAGTGTCCACATGTTATTTTRCAGGTTGATGAYTTTGAGAACTGTTTAAATAATAGTAAATCTGGAACCAGATTGTACAGTCCACGGCAGTACTCCAAAGATGGCTATGCCTACAGGGTTGCAGTTATACTCTACCAGACACATGTTGGAATGTTTGTGCAGCTCCTGTCTGGTGACAATGATGGTCAGCTGAAGTGGCCCTGCCTACAAAGGCAAATGACTTTCCAAATGCTGGATCAGAACCCCAACATGCAACACCAGATGTCAAAACAATTGAGTTTCACGTCAAAACGAAATGATCTGACTCTGAACGGTAAGTTTTTAAAATCCTTTTGAAATTACAAAGAAAAGAGATGTCCAGTTAACATAATTATCATTATTATTGTACATGCTTTTAATGGACAGGCACCTTTCTCTGGGACAATCCTCAAGAGGCTGGGAGAGGAGTTTTTTATGAGAATGCTGAGTTAGTCTTTGGTGGCATGCTGTGGGGGCACCTATCTTTCATGACACTGGAAGAAATGCAATTCAGAGATTTCCTCAAGGGAGGGAGTGCCATCTTTACATTTAGCTTTGAAGGTAAGTTGAATGCATGTAATTGTGCTTGTTTTTCTGTAGACAGGTGAAACAAGAAGCTCTTGATTTACTGTTAAGTCTACTTGACTTTCATTCCCTAAAATTACACCTGACAGGGTAAGGAGCTTCGTCATATGGGTGGTACTTAGTGCCATTCCTCCTCCACATTGGAAAGAGTCACTTGAGGTCCTTGGGAATCTGATCAGGTTGCCTGAGGGATATTCAGAAAAAGCAGCCATAACTAAGTAACTACTCAAGTAAATCAACTGAGAAGGGTATTCAATAAATAACGAAATAAATAAAAATATATGGAGCCTACCAGCAAAAAAAAAAAAAAAACATTTGGAAAGTATGAAGGCACCAGCAATATTTGCAAAAAAAAAAACTGTTACCATGAACATCATTAGCAAGTATATTAGTCTGTGTGAAGGAAAAGCAACATTTGTCCTGAATGTAAGCTGAAATCCCACAAGGCGCGACTAAACCCTTCAAACTGATGAACTATTTATATATTTAGTCATTATCTGATTAAAAAATAGAGTTGTCTGCTCAGATTAAAAACTCCACTTTTTCCAATTGTCAATGTATAAAAAGGGCAGAAGTTTTTGAGAGTAATGTTTGGATGTAGTTTGAAATTTATGCAGTAGGTACTTCACCATATGCCTTACTGCTTGTGGGACTTTGGAATGCAGGTTTTCATCAACTTGAATGGCAGGATAGACAACTAAAAAAATTCTGTACTGTATAGGGAAAA
This sequence comes from Austrofundulus limnaeus, assembly GCF_001266775.1. Lineage (NCBI taxonomy): Eukaryota > Metazoa > Chordata > Actinopteri > Cyprinodontiformes > Rivulidae > Austrofundulus > Austrofundulus limnaeus. The sequence continues at coordinate 384,079 of NW_013952567.1, read as the reverse complement.
AATTAAGTTTTGCTTTCAGACTTTAACTTTTCAACCTTATTTTTTTTTTATTTTTAATAGACATCACTCCTCTAGTTAATGGAAGTACTCTGCCATGTCCTCAAGTGAGACCAACGAGCATTACACATTCTCCCATCCCTCAGTTTGAAGGCCTAGCTTCAACATGGTGAGAAAACTTATCAGTGTATACTGTATAATCTCATTGCAACATTTTTACCTTGTAAATCAAAGCTTGAAAAGATTTTGGCTTTATCATCAAAGCTTGATTTCAGTTTCCATGTCAAATATTCTGTACTTTTACAGGAACTCATCCACCATCAGTCCACCTCATAGAACAACAACTAACAACAGGTATCTACACATTGATTATGCATTACAAAAAATATGTAAAAAATCATTATAGCAACCCAAACATTGCTGTAATTTTTTACATATTTAAGGCAATCGATCGTGTTAGTATGCTGAAAAATGTTTATTCTAATAGTAAATGTATTTATTTGCATGACCCCATTGTTTTTCATGTAGTTATTGTATTGCTTTTCTCTGTGGTCAAATAATGCTGTCACTGTTACAGGAATACATTGACTAACCGCCCTCCAACAACAACAGATGACAAAAGGTAAAAACACATTCATCATGTTTTACACTTGAAAAAAAGAAACATTATGGCAGGCCAAGGAAAGATGATGCCATGGAAAGTGTTAGTACGATGGAAAATATATTTGGATCAAATAATAAAAATTCTTGTGTATTACGATAAATGATATTTACATCTATGCAGTCATAAATATAATAGTTGTATTTTACAATACAAAGTTCCCTTTTTAGCAATACAAAAATAATAAGAAGCATTGTGTGTGTGATGTGTTCTTTTCAGGTATTTTAATACAGTTCAGAATCCCAAAGATATATGTCTTTAATCAATTATTTTCTTTCATCTAGACTTTCTGGGTTCTCTCCTGGTTTGGTTGCCTCTCCAGCTGTCATCTTCCTGCTAGGAATGATATCTTTGATGCCATGATGTAGCCAACACCTTCCAATCTTTTAATGACACTCTTTGTCTTTGTGAAAACATCATCAGTAAAATAAAAACAAAAAAGTGTATATAATACTGTATGTTCTCCTGTGCTATTAAATTTAATTACATCCATCCTGGGTCTTAGTGATTCATGGTTATTTATAAATAAAGGTTAAAAACAAATATGTGGGCTCTACTGCTTGCACAAAGGTCAAGGACATTAACTTTGAATGTGTTATAAGGTCCAATGTTACAGTTTCAGTGTACGTAATGTGATAAATACAGCGGGTAAAATAAGTATTGAACACGTCACCATTTTTCCCAGTAAATATATTACTAGAGGTGCTAATG
>NW_013952567.1:374011-381021 GCF_001266775.1 Austrofundulus limnaeus | reverse complement strand
TATATATATATATATATATATAAAGGGACTAAGTGCCCACCCAGCCACTGATGAAACACAAAAATCCTGCTGGGTGACACAGAGCCAGAGGGAACCATTTTTAGTTGAGAAATTTGAACAGGGAGGAATGTTGCTTGTTAAGTGGTTGTAATCAATTACTGAGTAGTTAATGATAGTTTAAAAAATGGAGGGACGTTTTCACAATGATTTACCGGAAGGTCCGTTTTTGAACTGGACTGTGGGTTGATGCTGATGTTTCTTTGGATAATAAATGAACATTTCACAACTTGTGGATGCTTCCTGTTATAGACTGTAAAGTGTAAACTAAAATGCCTTAAATGGAGACACAGGTATCAATATGCAGTAAAAATTAAAAGGCCTAGCTTTTCATATACTTTTGAAGAAATGTATATCACCCTACACCTCTCATGCGAGTCAAGAGTTGCCGGTGTTTTTGACTTGAACTGTGTTGACACCAAACTATAACCAGCTGCCAATGTTCATCCAGTGATGACTTTCTGCAAGTTTAATGGCTACATTATCCATTTTAAGCCTCATCCTATGGCCTGTTTAGAAATGAACAATCACAAAATTCTGTTGTACAAAAGGTAATCACATTTATTTCAACCTTAGATGATCAGAATATATTATACCATACTGTACCACTTACTTTAAATTTCACATCACATGTTCTCATGCATCATCGTAAGCCCTCTGATATACATCACTAACTTCTCAGTATATCCAAAACATTATACAGGAAAGACATTTGTGCTACAGTATGTAGGCATGGCTTGGCCAGTCCTGGCTCCTTGGTAGTTGTCTTTGTCTCTCTATTAGCCCCAGAAATCACAGTAGGAAGAGAGTCTCTGAATTCATTTCTTAAAACATCGTTCAGGTTCTTGTGTGTCTCTGTGCCAGTCCAAGCTGTTGTCTTGTGAGATGGTTCCAGACAGTCTGTGCACCTCTAGCCAATAGTGACCCCAAAGCCACACTGGAACTTGTTTTTGCGATGGTTGAGGAAAGCCCCCAAGGCCAGTGTGAGCGGGAGTGGAATCAGTTTCTTTTCGAGGGTTGCTCCAACCACCCAATTACTGTCAACTGTACCTACGACCAGAAAATTTTGAAAAAATTATTACTTTTGTTTATTTTTACTTTTCTTTTCTTTCTTTTTTTTTTTTTTTTCTTTTTTTTTTTATTGTGATTGAAGTTGCTATGGGTGAAATCTAAATTTTTGTATTTACCTTTAAAAAGCAAATTAGCTTTGGGAAGGTCCAGCTGATAACCGAAGGATGTTGTAGTGTCCTGCATCCTTGTGCTGGCTTCAAATTCAACTCCTACCTGTAACTGTAAAACACATAAAATAACATAACTTAAGTAGGTTATTTTGCTTTTACACATGCATGCTTATACTTTAAAAATATTGTGTGAACGACACATCAAAACCTGATTCTGGATCTTGCTACACATTATAAATAGCTTCAAATGATTAGTAAAGGTAATTTGAACTCTTACAAAGCACTAACTGATTTAAATAATAATCATTATTAGCTACTTTTGTTCCCAAATTAGGTAATGTTATGCATCTAAGCTCCGTTTAAAAAGGTCCAGAAATAAATAAATAAACACGTAACATAGATTCTTGAGCAGTACACAGCATCACCCAACACAATACTACTTATATCAAGTACCTGGTCATTTGCTTTGTGATAGTATGTAGCATGAGCTCCAGCCCCTCCTAAAGTTAAAGTTGCCACAAAGTTGTCACCTAAAAAATAAAATAAAGACAGAAATAAGAACTGACTCGCAGCTGTACATAAAATTTACAAGTAAAACATTCGAAATTACCTGTGTATCTGCTCAGGAAGGAGGTGACAGTTCCTTCCTCTCCGGGTCTTCTGTGATACACCAGCTCACCGCCCAGAACCAGAGCTGGTGTGATTGACTGGAGATAGTGGGAAACTACAATACCTGTTAAAATCATAAGAATTTTAGTGATTACCATGTTTTAAACACTGCGTTATATTCACATTGAGAAATCAACTTTCGTTTAAAAAAAAGAGCTCATTCTGTCTCACCTTCCCCAAACGCTACATCTAAACCAACTGAGAATTTCATGATCTTGTCATCTGTTTTACTTGAGTCTATTGTTTTCTCTAAACTACATCATAAAYAAAGTCCATTAGCTGTGCTACAATATTTGAAAATAAAAAGTTGCTTCATGTTTCTTTTGCAGATGGGCTGTCATAGCGAGCCTGTCATGTTCTGAGTGAGACGATGCTCATTCATGCAGCACAGGCGCCCTCTTCCTGCAGGTTTTGGTGCAGTCAGCTGAGTGTCAACAGTGCTGTTGATTGTTACGATAGTATCTCACCAAGTTGTGACTGAGAAACTAGTTGGTGAAAAAAATATATATATTTCAAAATCTCAAGAAAATTCTGAGGAAATGAGAAACGTCAGTTGGTCTCACTGAGGGTTTAGAACCAAATGACCTGCAAGCAGTCTGGCCAGTTTGTGAGGTGAGTTTTTGAAAATCATGGTTTTTTTCCATGTAAGGCTGGTAAAACTGTATTTTTGGTGGTGCACATTACAACCACTCCCACATTTACGTTTTAATCTGCTGGAGTACACTTTTAGAATGAAGATAAACAGACTTGGACAAGTTTTTTTAACAACTATTATTGTTTTCATTAGCTTGGCTACGTTCAAACTGCAGGTTTGCTCAGATCTGATTTTTGAAAAATAAAAAAATCTGATTTTTTTGGCAAGAACATTTATACTATATTTTAAATACGACTTCCATCTGACCAGTGTGCACACTCCACAGCTCTGATGTGACACACAGAAGATGATGTGACGTCACATTTAACTCAATATTTACAGAAGTAAATAAACATGGATGCTACTTGTTAGCGTGTCAATTCTGAAGTTGTTGTGCAATCAGAGCCGATTAAATAATTATCTGACATGCTTGTTTAGTTCAGTGTTTACATTTGAACCTGCTTTATTTTTGAAATGAAGCGACCTGCTGGAAGTACGACTGATTAACATCAGAATTGATACGGTCCGACAAGGTCACTAAGTTTCTGAATATTCTCAAGTCATCTAAGAGATGGAAAATTAAAAGAACAAAGATGAAGCAACTGGACTTCTGTTCTGTAGCTGAAGACATGTGGAGCTACAAGATTTAAACTGTATGATTCGAGGTTGGTATCATTGTTACTGGATCGATCCTCTCACCCCCACCTCACAGATGTAAAAGTTAGATGAAATGTGACATGAGCGTTAGGACTGCAGTCGCTTTGAAAAACAGATTTGTATCCAATTCAGTACYACATACTGAAAAGACCTATAGTCAGATTTGAAAAAATAATAATAATAACCCAGATTTATCATATTCAGACTGTCACAAAAAAAATGAAATGGGTCACATCACACAAAAAATTGGATTTGTGTCGAATTTTCCTGCACTATGAACATGGTCTTAGACATTATCGTCAAATGCTTCTGTCAGAGAAAAGCTTTTGAGCAAGTAATAAAATACAGCTCTAGCACTTTTCAGATGAGTTTGAGTCATCTGTAGCAAACAAGTGGAAATGCCTGGAAGACTCCCCTCCTGAATAAGGTTTGCTAACTCCTCATAGCCTAGTTTGATATCATCTTTACCAAAATAATTATTTTTGGAAATAGTTCTTTAGAGAGTATCCAAACAGTTAATTRATCTCCAATCATTCAAGATTGCTTTTCTGACCACATCTGATGTTTAATCCTTCTGAAAAAGGAAAATATAATTACCATCACTAATTTTTGAAAGATAAACTATTCACTACACAAGTTCGTTTTAAGGTGAAACATACAATTTGGTGTATGTATAAATCAGTTATGCTGAATCACAAGTCTTCACGACTTTTTTCCCTAATCRTAGCCATACCAGATCCAAGGAGTACATCTGGATTTCCAACTGTCACAGCTGTAGTGAAGTCCCGACCACGATACTCCAAGTCACACTGCCAGTTCACAAACTTATGCTGCTGAGTCTACAACACATGAAAAGGAAAACAGATTATCTATATGACAATAAGCAATAAGGTAAAAACAGATCGAAGCTCAAAGATGCTTTCGCTGCATTTTTACCATACCTGAATTGCTATTTTGGTGCGTAAAGCACTTGCAAGCTGATGGATGACCTGTGCATTTAGACTGCCAGTGTTGTCCATATCTCCAACCAAGACTGGAAATGACTAGGAGGAAAACACACATCACTTTCAGATGTTAGGTGAATGTCTATTATAAMAGAAGAAAAAAGGGTTTAATAGTTTTCAACTACAAAACTTCCTGGTTATTATTTTAAAGAYGGCTGTTGATGTCAATGAATAGTTTGTGTACTCCTTGTATAAAGCAAAACTCGCCTGATATAAATTCAGTATGTTATAGTATAATTTAATAATTGTTGTAAATAATTATATAGTAAAGCATAACAGACATATCTTTATTACTGTTGTATTAATCAGAAACCTTAAAGTACTAACTATTATTTTCTTAAATTGAACAATAACACGCAACTAGGCCTGTCGTGATAAAGCAATRAATCAATTGCACAATAAATTAAAAAGATGATAAATAAAACAAGGCTGATATTTTTCATCTGCCTGATTGTTTGTTTTCTTTATGYCTCTTTTTACTCATTAGCATAGGGAGGAGGGAACAGTCGCRTCAGGTATTTGCCAGACACATGGTCTTGTAACCTCTGTAGCATGAGAGCCCCATGAACAGGCATTTAGCTAGATTGATTTAGTTTAAAACAGTCTCCAACAATATTACTGTTCATTGCGTAATTTCTGAGACAGTTTATCATCCAGCAAAATTTGTTATTGTGACAGGCCTAAACACATCTACCAYGTTTAAAAACCAAATATCAAGATACACATGCAGACAAAGTTAATTAAKATTCCAATCCTTTAAGGCTTTAACAAATACAAATTATTAGATTATATACAACCCTTAGTCAATATCAGGAAGATTTGTTTTGGTCCAACTGTGTGCATTGTTTTAATAGTGTTAGTTAAACTAGGTCAAGAAAATAGGATGTACCTCTGATGGTCCTGTTTGTTTACTGCCAACATATGTGGCACCAAATCGATAACCAGAATCATCCAGGGTGCTGAGGGTAATAGTGTGGCTGATCTGGAAGTGGTTACTTAGACCCTTGTTAACCACTAACCGTACCCCTTCCATCTGGAGAGGAAACAGCTCTAAAAAAAATAAAATAAAATAAAAAACAGAGAAAAAAAATAATGATTTATAATTGTACAGGTACATCAGAACTAATGCTTAAATGTTAAACATTGAAAAGAAATTTTATGAAAATCAAGTTACACATTTAAACCCCTGAGCTTCTCACCTTTACATTTCCGGTGGCACTCCTCATACGTGCCTGGGTTTTGGACCGAGGAATCTGCATCTGACGACTGCTGAGCAGATTCAGACGATGGAGGGACAGATGGCATCGTGAACCCAGGAGGGACAGACACCAAACCTGGGACCCCTTGACCGCCTCCAGCTGCAGCTGGGGCTGGACTGGGTGAGGCAGCAGCTAACACACTGCCCATACTTTAAGACTAACAGACTAGAACACAGACAAGCACACAAGTTGTTTAATCAACTTACAGTTTAAGTGGGAGCTTAGATATGAAACAAAAATGTTGCTGGGTAATTACATGCAAAATTGAGGAAGTGGTATGTAGCATGTGCTGATGATCAAAGATATCTGACGAATAAAATAAAGGTGTTTTTAATCAATCTCACACTACAGTACACTTTAAATGTTAACCGTAGACCATAAACTAACATTACCTTAGCAAGACACTTGAAAGCTCAATCCTAGCAATGAAAAGCAGGCTATTAATGAAGGCCTAGTACAGTAAGATTTCCTCTATAAAATACATCTTAGAAATAACATTAAAATTCGAGCTACAACCTACAGCTTTCCTAATTAGACCACATATAGGGATAAGTAAGCAGCCARGAAAACGATCTGCTAGCTGTACTTAATCTATGAGCTCTAAAGTAAGCTAACGTGGTAACTGTGTTAGCTAGCTAGCTAGGTAGGTAGCCATGTGGAGTCGACCACGAGACCTGTTTCGCTCAATATGACACACACGATAGTCGAACAAACTAAAGGTGGTAACATGAAATGAATTGCAGCCCATATTTTCTGAAGTCCTTATGCAATATTTTTGATTTAGATACTCACAGGGACGGATAAGGTCCAGAGAACGGATTGTTCAATGCCGGTAAAGTTCACCACAACGTCAGTGACTGTAGCTCGCCAAAGCCCGCCCATTTCCACCAACTCAGCTGCTGATTGGCCGATCAGTGTGTAATTTCAACGATTATTGGCTGAAATGCTAGCTGGGGCGGTTTCACTCTGATGACGTATGAGGAGATTCATTCGCCTCACTTTAGTTTATTTCACGTTCTTGCTGAATGACATTCCAAGGGTACGCCTAGTTTGTGGGCCTTCATATAAAAACCCGGATAAAAACCGATTAGGTTGCGAAACTAATAACAACAATAATGCATATTATGTATGTTTTTCTCAAAACTTGCGACTAAAAATTACGTTAACCCAAGATACTCTAGTCTACTTTGAAAGTGCTATTGAGCACAGGTTATGAACATTATGATAGGCACTTTTAAAGAAGGACCTGATTTTTTTTTTTTACCAAAAATTTACAAATGTCATTCATCTGTTTTAAGAGATTAAATTTTAAAATGAAAATGTTTTTACACAAGATATAACATCCAAAAATGCATTTTCAAATAAAATGTAATCTAAAAATAGCTGAAAAACATTGTTGAATTCACGTTGAACCCAAACCCAAAATTTTTCATTTAAAACTTCAAGCTTTAGCTTCCTTGTCCTGTATAATATTCTGTTTTGAGACAGTACATTTGGACAGCCAATTACCCAATCTTAGCAGCACCTGTTTGATGATGTAAATTAGCAG
>NW_013952567.1:371227-372603 GCF_001266775.1 Austrofundulus limnaeus | reverse complement strand
CCAGTGACCCACGCGACCCTGAAAAGGAAGAAGCGTGTACAGAAAATGGATGGATGGAAGACGGTGAACCTCTTCTTTTATTCATGAAGACATAATACTAAGTGAAGCTCCTTAATGCCAGTTCCTTTATCTATGACGTTGATTCCATTGTATGTGTTTATTCTGGAAACGACAATGACAATAACAAACTCAAAACATATCACGAAGTTTAAGATTTTCCCTTTTTACTTTAACTATATGTACTTGTTGGCATTCTCTCCATGACTCTTTGCACAGTCTTAGGGAAAAGTAGCAGAGTGAAGCAGAATTTGACTTTGGCAAGAAGATAGTCATGTCTTCAGTGAGGATCAAAAAGTCCTGAGACAGCAACTAGACTGCCTGAATTAAACATTATTCACAAGAAGAACTTAAAACGAGGAGTCACATGCTGACTCGTTTTATAGATCAACACAGTAAAAAAATACCAAAATGTTTAAAATACTTATTTAGGCATACCAGTCTTACCAATCATGGTAAGTGACATGTAATGTGAAAATGATGATCTGTTTAAAACAGTGTTCAAAAGTACAGTTTTGAAACTTCATCAGTATGGTTACCTGATTTTAGAAAGTATAATAATGGCTAGGCATAAATAAAATAATAAAAAAAGCTTATTTAAACTGGATAATGTGCAGGTTTTTCAGCTTTTGGACAAGAGAGGGTTTTCCTTCATCTAATTTCAAAACCTCCATTTGAAGTTCTTGCTTATATAAATTTATTTCTGGACATCTTAGTACAAAATAAAAACAATAAGCATTACTGTTAATAAGATCTACAAAAAAATCCCTGTGGGAGCCAATGGGCAGAATTAAGGTAAAACAAATTCTCACAGTGGAATAAAAAAAAACTCTGAAAATTACCAWTAGTTTTACATCTGTTGTCTTCTGGAGGAAGCTTCAGGCAATTCATAAAAGGTCATATTAATAAATGAATAAAACAAAAGGCTGAGAGAAATCAAATGAGCTACTGTACACATTTAAATATCCTTGATAAAATTCTACGGTGACCTGTTTACAACCTTTTAGGACGATCAAGAAGATGCCTGACATGCCAAGATTTCATTAAACTTTAACTTTTAATAATGATGCTTAGAGTGGTCACCTCACAGCAAGAAAGCTGCAGGATTGCCTCCTGCTTGTGACCTGTGGAGTTTGCATTTTCACCCCATGCAGTCGTGGGTTTTCTTAAGTGTCCTTCCAGTRACCAAAAACATGCATGTTCAGTTATGAGGTAGATCAGAACTGAAACTTGATGTGAGTGTATCTTTGTGTCCCTGGGATAGCCTTGAGAAATGCAGTGTGTACCTTGCTTCTCCCACGACTGCTGGCTCTAGACCC
>NW_013952567.1:369488-371049 GCF_001266775.1 Austrofundulus limnaeus | reverse complement strand
GATAGAAAGTGATTAAAAACAACATTTTCCTTTTGATAATTCCCTAAAAACTTATTTTATATTTCTTGAAAACAATAAAGTTTAACAAAAAAAATAGAATTTATATCAAGGCAACCCGACCCCAAAGAAATGGATAAAATGCATACAAATATATATTTATTTGTGCTTTTTGAAACACAGTGGGAACAATGAGGATGAGCAGTCTTTATATAAACATACCTCTTGTGACAATAACACATTCAAACAAGCACACTAATACAGTACCATTCATTACAAGATTCTTTAAATATAACGAGAGGGATTTTGACTCATCAGAGTATCAATAGGAGTATTTACAAAAAATATATAAAATACTGGAAGCAGTAATTAAATTTTGACTGTCCTTGTACCCTTGTGATGAAGACAATTTAAATGTCCAGTGTTCAAGTAAGGTCAGGAATGTTTCTTGCATATACACCCTCATTTCCTCCGACAGTGTATACAGTACCAGTAATGAAGGTAAAGTGGCAAACTCATATTTCATTGAGATCTGTTATGTTATTTACAGATATGTACAAGTAATCTCATAAAAGTCTTTTACAATTTGCTTTGTTTACATTTAATAGCATATGTACAATTTGATGCTGACATTCTTAAGGAAAAATCCATCCAATCGCTACAGATGCTTGTCTCTCCATATTTTTTTCTTCAAAACAAAAGAGTTCAGAACAGCAGCTGTACAGTTAGACATGCCGCAGGACCAAGCCTGAGGGGTGCCGCCAGCCCCACAGTTCAGTTCAATCTGCTGCGTGTTTTGGTCTGCTCTCTTTTTGGGTCAGTCTTCTTATAAATGTCTTGAGTTTGATGCTTAGCGGTGAGGAGGTAGTTTCTAATTTCACCAGAGAATGACAGAGAGTTAGTAAAATGCAAACGGTGCAGCTGGAGTGTCCGGAGAATGGGCAGCACTACGATAAAGACTGTGTGGCGTTGTTGAAGGTGACGACCCATGACTTTGGCTTGATGATGGTGACCCTAAAGAAAATGGTTACAAATGAAGAACTTATTTTTGTGCACAAGACTGTGTTTAGTTGTGTGTGAACTTCTGTGAATGTTCTCACCATTTTCCATATAGCTGCTTCGATGAGGTGAAACCGACATGCTGTATTGATCTTGAGCTCTGATCTGTTTGGAGCCTCTTCCACGTAACACATCTGATATCTAAAAAAAAATCACAATCGATTTTTGGGGAAAAAAAGATTGTCTTTACAATGTGTTTTATTAGACCTTCTATTTATCAAGATAATACTGGTATGGGCAAAAATAAACCATTTTCATTTGGCCTCTAGAGGGAGCAATACGTTCATAACCTTCTASTTCTGATTGTTTCTTTCTGGTGTCCCAATCTGAGCTGTCATTAGGTTTTGCAATTGATTGTATTTGTTTTGATGTAATTTTGGCAAGTGAATGGGATTTTCCATCCTAAGATCATTCTGTGCAATGAAAGTTTGAACTATCATAATGTAGTCATATACAGATGGGATTTCCTGCTTTCCTAAATGGAATATTCTTCAAACAATAATGC
>NW_013952567.1:364968-369428 GCF_001266775.1 Austrofundulus limnaeus | reverse complement strand
CCACTATCATTTCCTTACTTTTTTATTCTTGGCCACCATAACTGGGGTGTCATTGTGGTAGTTCTTGAGGCTGCTATCAGCTCCACTTTTCAGGAGCAGCCGCACTGTGTCCACCTGGCCTCGGCCGCAGGCGATGTGCAGAGCCGTGTTTCCACTATACGACTGGCTGTTTAYGTCACATCCATTCTGTCATAGAGACACAGAGGATTTGTGGTTCATAGCAAAAACCTTCAACAGAGCCAGTAAAAAGTCAAACAAATAAATCYGTGGCCTGGGTGAGTTTCATCAGAAAGAGATTGCTTTCAAAGGAGAACAACAACAACAAAAAAGGTTTTCCTTTTACACAGCATTGCTGCAAAACTCAGAGGATGATAAAGGTAATCAATGAATATTTGGGACAAGTTCTTTGAAAGCCTTATCTACTGTATATACTAAAAGACAAATCTTAAATTTACCTTAATTAAACCTTACCTCAACGAGGAAGTGGACCATGTTTGCATTGTTGCACTCCACAGCATGCATGAGAGGATTCTGGCCACTTTTGATATCCTGAAATGATATAATAACAGAAAGTCAAATGATGTAAAGACTGTAAATATAAAATTTTCCATCCTAAGGTTATTCTGTGCAATGAATAATCTCCTAGGTAACTCTCAAAGTCTATGGAGCACAGACTGACCATAGCATTGATGTCAGCTCCTGCATCCAGGAGCATTTTAGCCAAATCCTGATGTCCATGCAGCACTGCCAAATGAAGAGGACTCAAACCTGGGAACAACAGCAAGAGAAATCCACGGTTTATTTTAACACTTCACAAACTAACATTTTATAAACCCCTTCAAATGTATAGTTTTAGTTACACACAACCAAAACTTTAAAACATTGTCAAAAGATAATAACACAACTTAAAAACATAAAAAACAGTGTTACTAATAAACTTATTTGCCAAGGATGCCCTTAAAAAAAGATAATTGGTGAGCACTGTTACGTGTCAAGACAACGCTCATGGAAAGAACAAGGCTTGAGGTTATCTTCTGCACCTCTAGGCTTGTAACTTTCACACTAATAAGATCTTCTGGGCCGTGTGAAAAGTTAACACAGCGACTTGACAAGAACACCAAACACAATGAAAGGAAATGTTCACATCCCACCTACACACCCCGAACAGCTCACCCCCCCACCTGAACACAGGTTCACCATATCCCCTTACCAAACGCTACGCACTGCTGAGGCCGTTGTGGTTAAGAATGAGCTTAAACRTGGCTGTTAAAAATATTCAAACTAAAGCAAACACAAATCTACTGTTAAAGTCATTGCTTTGAAAGAGAAAAAGAATAGTGTGTTTTGTTTTGTTTTTTTAAAACTGGGCAAAGTGAACTCTAAGCAGGAAGCCCTCTCTGACTTGCCCAAGCACWGAGAAAAAGTCAGCCACACACTTACTCTACAGGTGGGTTAATGCACTTTGTATGCATAACTTGCAAATATGTGAAGTCTGCACTGATTGATAAGATGCATGCACGTGTGCTGCAGTTCAGGAAAAGCCTAACTTATTTTAGCTGTTTTGTGTCTAACAGAAAGATTTTTAGTCAAAATGACTACATGTGGACCTGATCGGTCTGCAGCTTAGACCTGCTACTAAATGTGAACCCATCTGGAACATAATGAAGCAAACAAACAGTGTGTGTGTGTGTGTGTGTGTGCGTGTGTGTTGGGGGTGGGGGGGTCTGCACCGTGAATCACAGCTTACCCTCAAAGTTTCTGATCTCCAGGCATGAGGAGAATGAGCGGAAAGAAAGCAGGACAGACAGGCAGTCGTGATGGTCGTATTCACAACAGAGATGGAGCGCTGTTTGGCCGTGACGGTCCAGGAAAGAAGGGTCGGCTCCGGCTCTCAGCAGGACAGTCACCATGTCTGCTTGTTTGGTTATCACTGCCAGGTGAAGKGGCGTCTGAAGGAGGATGAAAAGGAAGGCTTAAACAAACCAGTGCATTTAGGTCCATAGCAAAGCAATAACGAAACATTCAGTTCAACAAAGTTGACTTTTTTTCTTTACTTAGGAGCACACAATACAAGGCCTTTATGTTTTCAAGAATTGTTTTTAAGCAGACAAAAATGGCCTTATAACTAAGTAAACAACACTACTTTATATTAAGTGTCTACAAAAATGATTTTCTATAAAAGCATGTAGTCATTTCCAGGAAGATAATCTTCTGTGCTGCATGATAAGAGTCCATGTCAGATATTAACAAAGCCTCAAGCATGCGCCAACAAAAAGTTTCTGTGGACAAACAGGACCAAAAAAAGAAAGACTGAAAGGAACTTGTGTCCGAGTCATAGCTTTTGTGCATAAAGATAAAGTCCATGAAATTCTGTCCAGAAACCAGTAGAGGGGAATGCTGAAGCAGCATTTTAGGGTGCTTCTCAATTACTTGGTCCAAATCGGTACAACGTTCTCTTGACACTGACAGGATCAAATATAGATTTATCTTAGTTGTCAATAAACATTATTATGTATGCCAAAACATGAGCAACACAAAGGGTTTATCTGATTGGTATTTATAATATCTGTCTAGCATCCACCACTGCAGAGTCCGCAGGACCCAACCCACCCACAACACAAAATATTAACATTTCTACCCTCGAGCTGGAGGTACAGAAGTGTGAAATGCAGGACCTCCAGMTTTAAGAACTCCTTCTCAAGTGCAATCACTTAAACATAATAGATGTTTTGGTCACTATTCTRTGACCTCTTCCACATTTGCATGTTTTTGACACATTTGATTTAAAATGTTCCACATTGTATCCAATCGATACTTTTGCTTTTCCCTTATTGTGAATTATATTTCTTTTGTTTTTTTCTTGGGCATTCATTATGGACAACAAAGTAAGAATTTGATTGCTTGGGGAAACATGTTTCCAGTTGTGCACATGACAATAAACACTTTGAATCCTTGAATGACTGAGTGCCAAAATTTGTAACAATTTGCTAAAGCAGACAAAACTATTGTTCCAGACAGAATGCAGTTCACCAACAAGGTGAATGTCRTCTGTGGAGAGCCAGCGATCTGCAGTGTATCACTTACTGTTATTGTTACTGTTACAAACTTGGCTCAGCTGGAACATCGACYGAGGCAGGGCCAAAACACATATGTGGAAATAACTATAAATAAAAACCATTAAATGCTGAAGAGTAAAGTAACATGTCATGATAAAACCTTATTCTGTTGCTCGAAACAGCAAGCATACAAGGACAGAACAGAAACCTTAATATTTTGGTCAGCAGTAGTTAATATCAGATAAAAGGACTTCCTGTCAACCAAAAGGGGAATCCCCGTTTGTTTGTTTATTCAGCCAGCAGATACAGCTGTTGAGTTCATAAGAGGTTTATGTAGCAAAACAGGAGTTTATATTAGGCTCACATCAGGAATACAGAGCATGGTCTTGAAAAGAGGGTTTATGTGGTTGGACTGATTATTGCAGAGTCTCTTTTGAGCACGCACACATAAATATATTCAAAGCTGAGAGTATTGAATAAAAAACCAGAATTAATTTGTCTGGCGGAAAAAAAAAACAAATATCCTCAATGACGAACCTAGCATGGTGACTATACTGTATGTTTACCACGACAGGTAAAGCTTAAGTTATGTTTCATTTTCTCTTGAAAAAAAGACCTTAGAAGCTGAATGAAGCAACCAKGACGTCTAACTTCGTGAGTTCAGCATGAATCATTGTGCTGAAAACAATGTCAAACGAGGCTAAATAGGGCACGGACCACCAGCTGCTTGAAATTACGCAATGATTAGTGGGTCATGAAGGGAAGTTTTCTAATCTGGGTGATTTGGCTGCTATTTGTGTTATTCAAAAATGAAGCAACAAGGAACAGATTGTAGGTCCATGTTTCACTTTTACTGTGTTATAATTGTGTCTCGTGTGTGTGTGTGTGTGTGTGTGTGTGTGTGTGTGTGTGTGTGTGTGTGTGTGTGTGTGTGTGTGTGTGAGTACTGATAGTTCGTTCCAGTAAAGCCTATAAAAAAAACTTGAATAGTGAGAATCAATCTGTGGAATTCCTCCATTGTGTCAAAGCAAGCATTTCTTCCTTTAGCTTCCCTGAATCCTATGACTCACACATACAAACGTGAACACACACTCACACATGTTTGCCCAGCTATACATTTGGGGACATTCCATTGACTTCCATTACATTTCTACAACCTAACCCTGACCACAAACCCTAAGGCTAACCTCCCCTGACCCTAAAGCTAACCTAAACTCAATTCACACCTTGGTCCTAAACCCAACCCAACAATGGCATTTAAACCAAACGGGAACTCGACTTAGGTCCCCAAATGCACCAGTTGTCCACAAATGCAGGTGTTTTGTCTTAAAATTGCCCCCAAATGTGACCAAAAACAACCCCCCCAACACACACACATACACACACACACACACACACACACAC
>NW_013952567.1:355675-364128 GCF_001266775.1 Austrofundulus limnaeus | reverse complement strand
AAATAAAATATTTGCCAATAAAAACGGTTGCAATTTTCTCTGAATAATAATTTAGAACCAGGAAGTAATGCTGTCAGTTTTTTTTTCTTTTTGATAAACTTTAAGCACATATTTCTTTTAGAATATGTTTGATTTTATTGGCTAGGATTTTATTATAAAACTAGTTTGTGCTTTGAWTTTTTTTAAACCAACACTTACCCCMTCCCTTTGCCAATTTCCCACTAACCTTCACAGCACTAATGCAATACTCAGTCACTGAGTGATTCCCAGAACAAAGACATCCTTATTTACTCTGAATCCTTTTATGGCCTTTAGAAAAATGACTCTTCAGAGTTGTTGGACACGAGCTTTGGCTTCCTGTAAAACATTTCAGAGTGACTACATGAAATCTAGCAATGATAAGGGACAATTTACAAAGGAGTAAAGGGAAAGCTAGGGTGGGGAGACGAGAGGAATGAGGAAAAGCGGAAGTACCAGAGGGTAGACCAAGGGAAAGACAGGATAGCGAGGGAAAATCCCTTCTCTTTCCCCGGAGTGTATTCTCCTTTACAGGCATTCCTGCAAAATGAGTTGATCAACATAAATAAGACGAAAAGATAAGAAGAGTGGAGATTTATGGGCATGAAAAATAGCTCGAGGCCATAGGCAGTGTCAAACACACAGGGAGGTGGAATGCAAAAGCAGACAAATCTYTTTTTTTCTTTTTTCCCCCCCTTTGCAGTGCAGGAGGCTGAAGTCAGTTCTGTTGCACAAACAGCATGCAATCTTAAGTCAATGTTGTAGACAGTTACACAGATAACATCAGTCAGTCCGCCAGTTTTGGTTAAAGTCTCAAAAAGATGCATGCAGTGCGAGATATAAAAAAAACACACAATGGTGAGAGAGTGAGGCTGACAGACAGAGAAGCACGCGCAGGAAGGGAAAGTCCCTGTAAACTACCCTCTGAACCTCAGAGCAAGGTATGTTGAGAAACAGCCCAAAGCAAAGCAGGCGGGGAGGGGTGAAAGTCATGTGACTTCTCGGAACAAGGATACTAAAGCACACAAACACACACAGACGTTTCGTTTGTGCACGCGCATGCACACATTTGCACAAAAAAATAACCCCAAAAAAAAAAACACTGCATGCCAACCAGCAGGTTGTAAATTAAAAGCAAATATTACTTTAGATTACTAGCCTGACCGCAGCTGTAGCGCATAGCTGCATGAAACAATCTGAGCATGCTGTAGGGTCTGCAGCGTTGAGAGTTTCAGTCATAAAGCCCACCAACACAATCAGCTGTCACAACAATAGCAAAAAGTAGATCGTGTGCTTCTGTAGGCACACTGATAGCATGACCGATGTGGGAGTATCAAACAGCTGTCTCCTAACCAACGTAGTGGAAGGCAAATCATGCTCTGACACTTGCGCTATTGTTCAACAACAGTTCTGATAGTAACACTCTGTCAAAAAGTTCCACATACAAAACCACAGAAACTTAGGATTTGTCATCAATATTGGGAAAAACAAAACAGCCCTGTTGTTTAAATTCTGTCTCGGGGATGTTGGTCAATGCTGGAAAATGTGTCCAAAGCTGGTTTAGTAAACTTTATGTTTTGAAAAATAAAAACTTCCCTGGCCTCATTTAGATAAGTGTGTTCTTTATGCCTGGTATTCAGTCAAAACCACACAATCTGGTAGGCAAATGACTGTGATGGGACTTGTGCTTGTAAATCTCCCCTTCTGGTTATAATTGCATATGATATACAGTGTGTGTGTGTGTGTGTGTGTGTGTGTGTGAGAGAGAGAGAGAGAGAGAGAGAGAGAGAGAGAGAGAGAGAGAGAGAGAGAGAGAGAGAGAAAGAGAGAGAGAGAGCCTGTTGCGTGCAAGCATTTTCATAGACAGGGCAGACACAGGATATCACAAAACTTATGTTGTCAAGCCTCAGCGATAAGGAAAAAGAACAGCAGCATTATTTCTGGTAAGCATGCCTGCAGCGTCCTGTGTGGTGTGAAACCCCAGTCGTCAGAACTACAGCTCTGCACATCTCAGGTGCTTTTTCAGTTGAAGGATGAAAAAGAGACAGCTGGCAGAGACCAGATAAGCAGGGCAATGAGGTTAAGACCACAAAAGGGTGCAGAATGTGGAAGTGTTGGGTCAAAACCAATGGCTGGGACAGTCCTGGATTAGGAAACACTCGCATTCCTTGTGCACATTCCAGTAAAGACAACATATCTTACATTTCTCATGAGGTTAAAAAGCAGGGAGTTGAAAGAATAGCACAACTTTTAATCATGTCACAAAGGTTTTGGACCTATGTGTTAACTGTTTTCATTTAGGTCAGTGCAAACATCCCAAACTCTCTATACTATAGAAGAAAAGCAAAACAAATATTTACTGGAAAGTAATTTGATTACTCAGGCTCTGCACTTTTTTTGTTTCACTGACTGTAAAGACATGAAATAACCTGTGAGTGCAAGGTTCAAAAAGGTTAATGGGAGTCACTCTTTGTACCTTTTTGTTCRTCTTGGCATTCTTTTCTGCCTTTCAGAACACGCTACACCCTACAACCCATAAAAATCCCTTGCTACAGGGAAACAGAGTGCTAGAAAATCRTACACAAAATAACACAGAACATTGGAAAGAACACACAGTCTTGCCCAGAATGCACATAGCTTTGCTTTTCAAAAGTACAGATGGAGACACCAGGAAAGGTAAATTCCACCTTATTAGCCTCAGCTACCATGTTATAGTGTTCAAAAACACAGAGAAAGGAAAGGAGGAAACCAAGGCACTTCTTCTTTAATGTTCTTCCATGTTGATTGATTGATTGATTGATTGATTGATTGATTGATTGATTGATTGATTGATTTATTGATTGATTGATTGATTATTTATTTCAAGTTAGTCAAAAAATCATATTCATTAATCATATTAGATTCAAATAGAGAAAAGAAAAAAAGATTAAAAACAATATATAATAACTAATACACTCGATCCATTAAAAAAACACAATACAATAAAGAATACAAAATAACTAACTTGTAAAGGAGTGGGATGAAGACAAGCTTATTTACTCCCACCCCATTACATGTTAAAGACATTCACACATTCTTTATACAGATGCCACCATTACAGATGATCACTCATTATTATAATACTAATTGTCATGACCTAACACAATATAATGACCTATCAACAGCATTACGTAATTACCATTGCCTCAAYACTATTGTTGATGTCAKTGTTGAGGCAGAGGAATGATCTTGAGGTAGGATTTCCACAGTACCTCTTATATAACTTCACTCTATTCCATTTCTATTAAATCTGATACCTTTTATTAAAGAAAGCATATTATAAGTCTGTGTGTGCACAATGACATTTTAAGATGCACCATCATTTTGGCTTTGCTTTACCTGACGGAGATTGTTGTAGATATCGAAGCCTCTGCGAGCACACAGCAGCAGTTCGATGAGTTTGCAGACCATGGACATTTCCCCCTGCACCACAGCTATATGGAGAGCTCTGCAGTGGAAACAAGCAGAAAGACTTTTTTACTCATGTAACAAAAGAAAGACAAACTTTACATTTTAATGGGTATTTCACTGCGTCACAACTCTAACCTTCAAGTCAGAGAGTTGGCATAAGAAACAAACTTCATATGTCTGCACAGGTGGATGGTAGCTGGCAGACGATTATTTTGCTAGTTGGATAATCGACGATTATTTTGTGTTGAGAAAAGACAAYGCTATAGCCTTTTTTGTAAAACTTTGTAAGTTAAATTCTGCGCTGCCTCATGCAATGTTGCAAGATGTCACGCTAAGAGTACATGTTATGACCCTCAGCTACTTCTACTGCACCAAACTGTAGCCCAGTATCAGTAAAGTGACTGAGTTACAGTTGTTTTTGTGCTCATGTTGAATTAGGCCTTACGTTGTGCAAAAATTCCTTTTTGTTTGAGTTATTTATGAAATAAAATGGCAAAAATATAAACAAGACAGAGAATATCAAATGCACATTTCCTAAGTAAAGACATAGATATTAAATGTTTGTCATGATTCACCAGGACAAAACCACAACATCTAGTGCACCACACCATAGTCAAGTGAAGAGAGTGCATTCTCTTGAGGAACTGAACCACTGAATAAAAAAAAGCCCTTTTTTTCGTCTTGTGGTCCAATTTAACAAGGGAAATGAATGTTGAWTGATACAAGGCAGAAAGAACTTTATGATCTAAAGTCTCCTTTTGACAGTTGGACCATGAAAACACAGTCATGACTCATGACTCTTATCGCACACCCTTATTGTGACGAAAGGGGAAACCACTTTATGTGGTCTAAACGCAAGGCAAAAGAACAAACACATGCCAGAGTTCAAGGCAGGGGAGGGCGGGAAAGCGAGCGAGTGGAGGGCATGCTGTTGCAATCAGTTTACCGATTTTTTTTTTTCATTTTCATTTTTCTTTCCCATACTATCAGAAGAAGCAGCTTCCAGTAAGAGTCAGATGTTTTCATGTCACATCCTGTTGTCAGTGACAAGAGCAGCATACTTTCTCCTGTGTCTTGCTTGATGTGTTCTGGAAAATGAGCCAAAAGATTTTTTCTTACAGGGGCTTTCTGCAGGTTTGCACAGTCAGCTTTAAACAAATAATGAGCCATCGTTGGTAATGCARGACATCAGTGCAACAGGAAACAGTGAAATGTCTTGCTGTTAAGATAAAATAACTTATAACAAAATATGAGGTCAGAAACTAAATTCAGATGCATTTGCAACACTTCCTGTGAAAGATGAATTTCACTGACATGAAGTCATCAAATTAAAGTAGTCTTGTTCATTGTCTATAAATGTAAAATAAGGTTTTGACCTTTTCTTGCTGCAAGAAAGAAAAAACAAAGCTACACTGTGCTGTTTATGTTTAATGATTAAGGGTGGTGGTATGTGTGTGTGTGTGGGGGGGGAGGTATTATAATGCAAAATCGCCTTTTTGAAGCTTTATATAATTTTATGATGTCATGCAATCATTAAAAACATACCCAGTGTGTTGCTTTGACTCATTCATGCAGAGTTGAGAAATCCTTGACTCTCCTGTAGCCATGTGGAGCTGCCTAAATGCTTGCTGGTACAAAGCACCACCTATTTGTACAAAGCTCCTCCCTGGAGCTCAGTCGGCAGCTGAGCTCCCACCCCACAGAGAACCCCTCCCCCGAAGCATTGTTGGGAAAACGTGATGAAATGGGAGTGTCTGAAATGGTAGGGGGCTCTTAAAGAGACAGAGGCCAATTTCAAGGCATTTAGATAGGCTATGGTAAATGATAATGGTAAAAGGTCTGAACTTATATRATGCTTTATCAGGTCCTCAAATGGACCTCAAAGTGTGTTACACTTCAAACATTCATCCGTTCACACACACATTCACACACTGATGATGGTAAGCTACATTGTAGCCACAGCTACCCTGGGGCACAGTAACAGAGGTGGGGCTGCTAAGCACYGGCACCACCAGACCCTCTGACCAACATCAGTAAGCAAGCAGGTGAAGTGTCTTGCCCAAGGACACAACAAGTGAGACTGCTGGAATGAGGGATCAAACTAGCACCTACCAGTTACAGGACGACCCACCATTCCATCTTAGCCCATGATTTGACAGGCTATGAGGAAAAATAAAATTTATTTTTGGTATAAATAGCATTTTCATAACAACTGAMGGTAACATAGTGTAGTTACTTGATTGTGGTAAAGAATTGGACTATGTGCCTGGAGAATACATAGCACCCCTTCTTTAATGCCAGCTAAATGATGGTAAATTGTGTGCATACTGTGTGCACTTAATTACTTTACATATGTTATATTTACATAAGGAGCAAATTTGATCTCCAAATGACTGTTAAAAATCAAAAMCTGAAGTGTCAGGGAGAATTGGAAGTGCAACTGCAGAAAGCAACTTGATGGTTTGGTCCTGATTTCAAAGTGAAAAGCAGAACCTTTGTGTGCTGAGTGTAAATGACGGTTCTTTCCTCAGTAGATCCCTGTTCCTGTAAGTGACCTCAGCCACTCTTAAAAAAAAACAGTATCATGAGAGAAGCAGTCAAAAAGTAAATAAATAAAATAATACAGTTTCTCACACAGTTTTTCTGGCCAGTCATGACCCAGCATACTGGCATCAGAGTGACAAGTTGTTTAGCAATGACTCAGGCAGAGATTTACTGTATCAATCTGGGCCTGGGGGAACGTGTTGCAAAAAGAGATGCTCTGCTGCACAAAGACAAATGCCAGCTGCAGCTTGACCGGGTGAATAAATACAGAAACTGAATTTAATTCCCCACCATCACCCCACCCCCAAAAAAAAGCCTCCCAGAGGCCTGAAGTCATCCTAAGCTTCTTGCTACATCCTTTTTAAAATCTGAATCCATCTCTCTCTTTTTCTTATAAGATGAAACTGTACAGCTTGTTCTTCCTAGAAGTGGAGCAAACCAAAGYCTGAGATAACCCCAGACACAGCAGTGCTGACGCAGACTGGAGTCCCAAACCTACTGTGTAAAAGACGGCCCTTTTGTGTGTGTGAAAGACCGAGAAAAAGAGAAGAAAAGGCTGAGAAAAAAGACAGAGAGAGAAGCTGAGAGAAACGGCAGCACGTATGTGGTATCCTGTTTGGTATGAAGGGTGAAGGTGCAGCCAGACAGTGATGAGAGTCAGGTCTGACATGTCCTGTGGTCTGAGGACCAGCTGAGCAATGACGTGATGTGTCAGTTCATGTGAAGAGAAAGCTGACAGTCCAGTTAGTAAGAAAAGCTTCAGTAATTTAGAACTTATGTGCTTGTCAACATGCGTCCCAGAGCATTAGTTTCGGCGCTAAACAAGTCTGGTAAGGAAGTAGTCTTTTTCTGGTAACACATTTGATTATGGCATCACAACATATTTACTGATTACAYGAAGAAGCAACTATGAGTTGACCTTAGAACTCCTTTATGGAATTTATGGATGTTGTAAATTCAAYGTGAAACAGGTTAAATTTCCAGAGTTTACAGAAAATAACATATTTCTGTGAATAATAAATTAAGTTCCTGAATGAGGGAAGTTGAATTATGAAGAAAAAGAGTTTGGAAAAGCAAAATGCCCAGTGTGATCCATTTGCACCATAAAACAGAGACTTCAAGGACCTGTTGGTGTCCATGTGAAAGAAATTAGCAAATCATCCCATAATTATTCTTTAAATAAACACTCAGTTTACTTCACTATTGTGATGCACAATAAATTTAAGAACATCATGACTTTAAGGTGCTAAACTGTGATGATGGCAACATTTTACTTGTGCAGTATAATGAAAAAAAACAGTATTACCCTTTTAAATATTTGATTTCACTATGTAAAAGCTTAAGATTAAAAGGATGGAGTTACTAAACTGGCAAATAAAGGATGGAGTTCAAAACAGATCATCCTGACTGACTTCATCAGTGCGCATGCACAAGGTGCATTGTCTCCATGCTGGAAGACAACATTAACAGAAGAAGTACTTTGATCAGGATGAGTTTTATCTGCATTTTATTTTCTGAGCTTGTTTGTCTGGAAACTGGAAAAAAAATAAAGCAATTCGAGACCAAAGTTAAAACTTCAAACCCCTACAAAAACTTGGGAACAGAACTTATGGTTGAGTATGGAGCCTGCAAGGGGACACGGGGGGGATTTTTTTTCCTTTTGCGTTCCCACGCAATACTTTTGCGTTCCCACTCAATATTGTTTCGCGTTCCCATGCAAAAGATTGTTTTGTATATGAATTGAATTAAATCAGACTTTTATTTTGAAATATCCGGTTACCAAAACAGGATGTGTCGCCACAAGTTCGTGAAACTGACATTAATGTTGCGTGGCTGTACTGTGTTAAGAATATCGTCAAATGACATACTTCCATGCGTGGCTGTGTGATATATTCATTCTGAAGCTGAATTAAAGCAGTAGGCTAACTCGCTAATGGTGAGCCGGTGAGTTTGCTAATAAACCGGCAGGCACAACAGTGATAAACTACTTTTGCAAGGGAACGTAAAAGGTATTGCGAGGTAACGCAATACTATTGCGTGGGAATGCAAAAGAAAAAGAAATCTCCCATGTCCCCTCGCGGGCTCCGTAGTTGAGTCAAATGTCACAGAAAACACTTTTATTTTGATACAATATGGTGGCTTTTGAGATGGCGGCCATATTCTAGGTATAGCCTAGATAGGGCCACTCAGAGTACGCAAATAATGTTAGCTTGAGTCAAAAATTCTGTCGGAACACAAGTCAGGGTCCTGCTAAACCAATATTCTGTTGGTGTTATTGTGCAGGTAAGTTCACTGACTCGAAGCAAAAAGCAATTTGTTGTTGAACTTAATCAAGACATCTGCATGTAAGTGCAAAAAACTGCATGACACACAAGTGAAAAGGAGAGAGAGAGAGAGAGAGAGAGAGAGAGAGAGAGAGAGAGAGAGAGAGAGAGAGAGAG
>NW_013952567.1:350508-352009 GCF_001266775.1 Austrofundulus limnaeus | reverse complement strand
TGTGTGTGTGTGTGTGTGTGTGTGTGTGTGTGTATACAGTATACTGTATATCCTCCAGACAACTTCCAGACAGAAATCATTAAATTGACATCTTCTTGTACAACTAATTAACTTTTGAAATCAACTTGATTCCATTTGGCCATCGGACCAACTTGAGGAAACACAAAACAACCAAGAACGCAGTCAACTTTGCAGATATTAAGCTAAAAATGAGTGAAGTATTTGCATCTAATCCCTTGTTTATGAGCACTTACTGATCACACATAAACTGTGTTTAAAACTTTGGCATTCCTTATTGGAGTCAACTATATCTGTTAGCAAAATATTTCATGAACCTTTTTGGTGGGCTTTTTTAAAACTTTCAGAAAAAAGAACATTGGACACAGCTTTTGGAGCCAATCCATTTTCAAGATGTAATGAATATTAATCATTTGCATTAATTTAGTACTAAACTTTAGAGGTTGACTATTTACAGTGCTTAGCAAAATACATTTAGTCTCCACATGTGATCAAGCAGCGTCCGACGATCTTAATTGGCTGCAATCTTATAAATATAATTTATAAGTGTTACCAGCATAATATATAAGTGATGAAATTTTGGACCAGTTTGCTCTGTGGGGTTTCAATATTCAACATAACCCCCATCTGACTGAGATTCTTATGATAAAAATCCATGAACTGGAGGAATTATGGTTATATTTTGAGTTGAGTACATAAAACGTATCATCTTCAATGTACACATCAAAATGACACCAAGATTTCCAATCTACATTGTTCTTATTTCATCAACATACGTGTCTCCATCTTCATCCTGACGTGTAGCCAGAGCAATTCCATCCAGCAGGTGGTCCGTCTGGTGGGCCAGGGAATGACATGGCTCTGAGACTGGGGGCAGATAGTAGTAGGGACCTGAGATGGAAGAAATAAGACAGGAGACAAGAATAGAGTATTCAAACACAGGTCTTCTTTTGTATTAAGGAAGTGTGCAGGTGCTGTATGTGTGTGTTGGGGGGGGGGGGTTTGTTTCTGATGACATTTGGGGGCAATTTTAAGACAAAAATCCTACATTTGTGGACAACTGGTGCATTTGGGGAAAAAAGTCTAATCCCCATTTGGTTTAAATGCCCTTGGTGGGTTGGGGGCTGGGTTTAGGACCAAGTTGTGAACTGAGTTTAGGTTAGTTTCGGGGTCAGGTAGGTTGATGGATCCTTTTATCTTTCTCCAGCTGTGCCAAAGTGGCCCATTCACAGTGCAGGTATGACCTGAAAACAAAAGAGTGCGGGTTGTACTCATCAGGTACCTGTGAGGTTAGCCTTAGGGTTTGTGGTCAGGGTTAGGCAGTTGGAATGCAATGTAAGTCAATGGAATGTCCCCAAATGGATAGCTGGGCAAACGCGCGCGCGCGCGTGTGTGTGTGTGTGTGTGTGTGTGTGTGTGTGTGTGTGTGTGTGTGTGTGTGTGTGTGTGTGTGTGTGTGTGTGTGTGTGTGTGTGTGTGTGTG
>NW_013952567.1:347772-350481 GCF_001266775.1 Austrofundulus limnaeus | reverse complement strand
GTGTGTGTGTGTGTGTGTGTGTGTGTGTGTGTGTGTGTGTGTGTGTGTGTGTGTGTGTGTGTGTGTGTGTGTGTGTGAGTTTTTCCTACAAAGTGGGGAAAAATTTCCCAAAAAAAGCAGCCTCGTGGAGACCAAAGTGCATCGTGGGGACCAATGCCCGGTCCCCTCGGGTCCAAATGCAAATTACGGGTGGGGGGGTTAGGTTTAGGACCTAGGTTTAGGTTAGTTTAGGGTCAGTTAAGTACCTGTGAGGTTAATTTTAGGGTATATGGTCAGGGTTAGGTTATAAAGTCTAAAGAAAATGAATGGAAGTCAATGCACAGTCCCCACTGGGTTGAAAAACAAAAGTGTGTGTGTATGTGCATGTGTATTCAGTAATGGGTTGACCCAGAAAGCCATACTTCTGTAACTGCATGAATGGCTGCAGAAATGCTGAGTGGACACTTTCTCAGCACAAGATTCTGCAACAATGACTCCACTGCATCTGTGATGTGATCCAGAAATGAGCAAAATCCCCGAGGTTAAAGGTCCTCATAGTAAAGTATGAAATTAAGCATAAAATGTTTTTTTAACTAAATCAGATGGTGCAGTTTGAAGTGTAAATAATTGCACTTTCATCATCAAAACGGTCAGAATTCCTAAATGGGTCTTCATCATTGTTGACATATTTTTAGTCACTTCTGTTGTTTAGGCAGGTAAAAAAGTACACAGTTGGCATCCAGGCACAGAATTTGCTTAAACATATTGAATTAAAAGCCACATTAAATATTATTACGAAAAATTGCAGATTTTGTTTTGATTGCTCTTCATGACATTGCAATGAGTAGCTTACCTTTCCATTAAAGTGATGGACACAAATGAACTCCTGGGTAGCAGTAGACTAAACTTGATTTCTTTAACAAAATAACAAACTAAAAAAAGAATGCTGCAGAATTTACCTGCCAAAATTTGCTTATTATGGCTATTTAAAAGTTAAATGGGGAGGGTAAAAAGAAATAATAAAAAAAATAGTTCTTACCACAGTTAAGAATGGGGAAAAGGCAGCAGGGATATCCTTCTGGAACTTGTCCTGCCTCTTCAATCCGCTTCGAGATCACTGTGACTCCAACTCTGCATTCATCTGCGGCTTTTTCCCATTGAGTAGCCGGAATCGTGAGGTCCCTCTCCTCCGCCGGAGAGGAGCGGGTTCCGCTCACCGACGGAGCCGGTACCGGGTTGTGGTCCTCGGGTTCGGAGGGAATCGGACGCTTCCTAAAGGGAAGCTTTGAGTGAGACGCGTCGGCGTGACGTTTGCGAGTCCCGTTGGTTTCTGAGCCCGGCGCGGCTCGGTTCGAGGCGCAGCGGGTCTCTGAACTGTCTGTGCCCGTGCTGGCTGGAGGCGCGGGCGATCCGCCTGTCCCACCTGCGTCCTTGGCGCAGACGCTCAAGTCCGGGGTCCCGGACCTCTTGCGCCCTCGCGCAGTGGTGCTCAGATCCAGCGGCGCGGTGGCACCCGACTGGGGGTCAACGTTCATGATTGTCGGCATCAACCGGGCAGGTTTCAGGTGACAGCGCGACTCGTTCCGTTGAGATTAAAGCTGAATCAGGCGAGCCAAAGTGCCAAACTGTGCGTAATTCCCATCTTTACCAAAAACAAACTAATTGGGCAACGATCAAACCAAACCATCGTCCTGTTTCTCTCTTGTTTTACTGACTGGTGTATTTCAGATAAACTTTCAAATTCCTAAACTCGTGCAAACTAAACTAAAAATGCAGAAAACTGGCGCACGAACAGATGCGCAGATGTGTGTGTCCCAGCGCACCTTCTTGAGCGAACAGCGCTCATCTGCTTTTAATCAACGCCAGTTTGACACTTCACGGTACTTTCGCTTTAAAGCGAAACTGTGCGACCGAGACTTTTAATTACATACACAAAGTCAGGCAGGAAAAGAGTTAAACGTCGCTCTGAATTCGTGGTAATTTCTCTTTTGCACTTGTCTCATTCATCTTGTCTGCTCCGCATCGCAGGTTGAAAAACAGATTTTGTTTTAAGACTGAAATTCACCAGAACTTAAAGCTGGGGTAAAGTCTGTGCGTCTGTTCAGACGTTTGAACTCAGTGCTGAGACAGGCACAAAGAGGAAAAATGGGTCAAGCAGAACATAAAACGTCAACAAATGTGAAATACTTGCCTAAGTCTTATAAGTTGTTCAAGTTTGCACATTACACTGATAAAAGTTCTTTATTTTTGTCGTTTCAGAGCCAGACTGCAAATTTACAAACGCATTTAAACACAAYTTACTGCAAATATGGAAGTTTAAACTTCCTTTTGGAGTTTTTGCAGAACCTCACAAGCTGCCTTTGTTAACAATATTGACTGTTTTGTATGTTATCTTATGAGCAGCACTGATCTTGCAATTCTTATCTACAATAAGCTGAAATCTATTTTGGAAAGACAATCATTTCCTAGTTGTGGAACTTTAAAACAGTTCTCATCTGCAAACAATATGCAGTGTTTTATTAGCATTTTGGACTTCCATGTTCCGTAATGCTCATAATGTTTTGAATAAGCTTCAGGTAGGGTATTTTTTTCTTTTCTTTATATACTTCTGAAACATACAACACATGTGATCTTAGATTTTTTGTATGTATGTATGTATGTATGTATGTATGTATGTATGTATGTATGTATGTATTTAGTTATTTAGTTATTTAGTTAGTTAGTTAGTTA
>NW_013952567.1:345410-347722 GCF_001266775.1 Austrofundulus limnaeus | reverse complement strand
TGTATGTATGTATGTATGTATGTATGTATGTATGTATGTATGTATGTATGTATGTATGTATGTATGTATGTATTTAGTTATTTAGTTATTTAGTTAGTTAGTTAGTTGTTGTTGGTGACATCACCAGGCTGGAAACTCAGAGCAACCATGGATAATGAAAGGCCCTGTCCAAGATGAGGCATTAGTTTTTGGTTTTACTGTTGTCCTGTTTGGAGTCTGGCAGTCTGGTGATTGCCATCTGAGCGCAGTCATAACTCACGCAAGCTAAAGTACAGCCTTTTCTCCTCGTCTCTAATCTTATCCCATACCCCACCCTCGCCACCAAGGTTCTGATTACCTGGGTCAATTTGGGACTTTCCTCTTTCCACTGAAGTGTGGAGTGGGCAACGGAAAGTCAAGTGTGTCTAAAGTCCCTAAAACACCCTGACTCTGCACAGACAGGCCCAGCAGCTGCAGGCAATCAAGCATTGTGTCTTATATGGAAAAAAAAAAGTGTAATTGTTTATCAAAATACACTTTTTGTTTTCTTTTTTTGACAGTTGGACTAATCAAGCAGCCATTTTTTGAACAGATTACTCCTAATTAAAAAAGAAACAAACAGTTGTGAGCCTCATCATTCTAACATAAGATTTAAAAAAAACTGTATTCTCAAAGATCACACATTCACAAAAACTATTATTTTAGGCTCATTGAACCTCCTTGGACTCAAAATGAAATGAGGCCCCCTTGTGTAGAGACAGTGAACTGCAGCTCTAAAACTTTACCGTGATTAAATAAGATTTTCAAAATGCTCATGAAATAAATAAATGTTCAGATCTGCTGCTGTGTGGTTTACATGCTTATTCTGATCTGCTGCCAGTGAAAATCTATCTCTTTCAAGCTCTGTTATCAGTCTTTGAGTCAGAATATTCAAAACAATATTCTGCAATTATATATGAAATCTTGTGTTGAGCTAAATTAAACTGAGACACGATAAATGTGCAAAAATAAATAGAAGAGTAAAAACGAGGGTATTTCTTTTATGTGTTATTGTCTCCACCTTGTGGATGGAAGGGTTGCTTTTTAAAAAAATATTCATGCTATATCAAAAAGTGTTGTTCCTTTCATCCTTTATCTTTTACCCACCTCTTCTTTCAGCGTCATGGGGGTCACTTGTGCCCACATCCAGCAGTCACTGTGCGAGGTGCAGGGTACACCCTGGACAGGTTGCAAGTCCATCACATGTTGTCTTAAGCAATGTTTAAAATGTTTACAGACAATATTCTTAAGTTTTAAGTGTTTTTAATGAAGTGTTACATTGAATCTTTAACTGAATCTCATTACTGAATTTCAGTGATTTTTAAAGTATTCATTCCAAACTAAATTTATCATTTGAAAAAAGCTATTTTTCCTTTCAATATTGCTACAATTAGATGTGTTTCTGTGCTTATCTGTCACAAAAATAATAAATCTTTCCACTACATTCTGCTTTTAAAGCTCTGATAAAGTGCAAGTGTCAGAATCTGTGTTTTTGTTAGATTCGTTTGTAACCTTTTGTATTTTAGGATTAAGTTTCTTTGGTTTGYGTTACTTGTGTTTTCCCCCGTGTCTCCTGCTCCACTCAGCTTGCCACGCCCACTTTACCAGTTCCCAGTCATTCAGCCCATCTCCACTTAAAGGGACTGAACTTATATAGAGCTTTTAAGTCCCTCCAGACCCCAAAGCCCTTTACACAGACATTCACCCGTTCACTCACTGATGATGGTAAGCTACATTGTAGCCACAGCTGCCCTGGGGCACGCTGACAGAGGTGAGGCTGCCATGCATTGCCACCAYCAGACCCTCTGACCACCAACAGTAGGCAAGGCGGGTGAAGTGTCTTGCCCAAGGACACAACAACTGAGRTGGCTGGACCGGGTATCGAACCGGAGACCTTCCAGGACGACTCCCCTAACCACTCCGCTACAGCCGCCCTGACTTACTATCAGCCCTGTTCCATATAGCCTGTTCTCCTCCATTCTTCAGCAGCACATTGTTGTTTYCTACAGTCTGAATGCCCTCCCTGTGATTCCCCAAATTTTGTAAGTCTTTGATGTCCCATTAGCATTTTGTTTTGTTCTATAAATAAATCTTTTTTTCAATCTTATATATGCTAGTGAAGACTCACAGTCATCCAGGTCATGATAAATTAAAAGAAAAAAGTTTACGTAACAAAAACAAGTGGACTTCTATAGTGAAGCTGAAGACGTTTCGCTTCTTGTCCAGGAAGCTTTCTCAAAGAAAAATGTTTTGAATTGAACATTTTGAACTGAGCTAGCTTCCTGGGCGGGAAG
>NW_013952567.1:340158-343053 GCF_001266775.1 Austrofundulus limnaeus | reverse complement strand
AGTCAACAGTATCTGTACAATATGTCAGAACAGTATATTTGTTGCCACACAGCCAAAGGTTGCAGGTTCAACACCTGGCTGCAGTTTTATTTTTCAAGGAGTGTCACCCTTTAAGGTTAGCCTTTTAACGCCTGAATATGTTTAAGATCAGAGGTGCCCACAGTGGGGCCTGACCCACCAAGCTACTCGATTTGGCTCACCAGTAACTGCCCTGGTTACTACGTTGTGATCTCCTGTTTCTCTAGAATGCAGATAGTTTTCACTCACAGTACTTAATCTATCTTTGAGTTATATTGAGATTAAACATGGAATACAGGTAAGACATGTACTGTAGATAAGCTTTAAGCACACATGTAGATTTGCAAACTTTATAAGACCACAAGTATTTATAGTTTATTAATTTATGATTGGTCTTGTGATCCTGTGCTGCCTGAGCGTATGTCAAATGTTTTCCAAGTGCATAGGCTAATAAAAAAAGAATGAAAGAAAAATCTTGTGGGCCACCACACTGGCTGCTAGCTTAATCATAAGAAAAAAAGATAAATAAAAGGGCTTTACTCATAAAGTGTTTGCATTTCATGTATATTTTTGCATTTGGCCCACAGCCCTTGAAAAGATTTTCATTTCGGCCCTCTCAGAGAGAATTTTGTGGCACACCTTCTATAGATCAAAGTTACATGACTTATCAAACCACCAAAGAAAACAATACTTGACAGAAAAAAAGCAAGCTAAGTCCAAAGAAAAACTTTGAAAGGCCTTCAGAAAGGCTGTACTAATAAAATGAATGATGACTCTGGATTTTTGCACAGGACTGTGTGTGTCGAACTGAATTCCACTGCAATCAATTTTAATTTGAATAACAAACACCGACCTCACGATGGTGCTAGAGGAAAAGCTGGCATTTAACCAAAGTGATTTGGATAACGTGAGATTGTGCAAACTAAATTATTCGAATCAATGCAACGTTTTACAACGTACTGGCTCTGGGATTGAACCTGCTGACGGAGCGGCACAGCTCAAAGGAGTCCACGTCAAGTTCTCAAGAAGTGCCCTTTGAACTCATTCATCTACACAGTAAATTGTTTCCTGCTGACATGCCAGTGAAGTTGATGGTGCTGTGACTTTTTCTTTCACTTCACCAGAATCCTGTCCAACAGGGTACGTCTTCTACAACTCAGGAAACCAGGYTTTATGGTTGCTGACTGACTTGTACACTTGCTTTCATTCTACTGTGTTCAGTTCTGAGTCCACACCTCCTTATTTTCTTCTTCTTCCCACCCATCTTTCTATCTCACTCAGTCTCTCTCTCTCTCTCTCTCTCTCTCTACTTGTCTGAGCAGCAGAGCAAAGAAAACAAACCTGTTGGTCTCGTTGCAACCAGGAAATTAATCAAAGACTGAGCCAAGACGTGAGAGAGCAGAAAGGGTGACATCAAGAGAGACGAAGAAGGGGAGGCAGCTCCGTTTCAGGCCATGACACACAACATGTTTCCGCTGTGCTGCAAGYAGATGTACCTCCTCTGTTGACCCTGACAATGTAGGACTGTTATGCYGCTGACAGAAAGGCTGGTAAGCACTGTATGGGGGGCTAAATAGTGCTGAAGTGTGTTCAGTGTAGAGAAAAAGAAGAGAAGGGGGTGAGATGGTACAGACTTGAGACACCTAAAGAGCTGGACCTCAATCGTGAACCATAATCTTTTTTTTTTAGATTTGTTTGTGTTTTTATTTGCTAAGTTGTGAAAGTTTTAAATAGATGCAGTAGACCTCGTGAAGAGCAAAGATCTGGTGGAGGAGCGAGAAGACGAAAGCGGAGGTTTCTCTAAGTGCCCAGCATCCTTTGGGGTGTGATTGCATGTGTCATTCAGGACAACAAAAGTGATTCTGTTTGGCCGTTCCATGGGTAGATGGTTAGATGCTGTTTGACGAAGATAAGATGCAGTGCTTTGAAACCAAGCAGAGGAAACATGCCAGTCACTGTGCAGAGGACAGACGTCCGTGTGAACACTCAAAACCTGAAGAGCTCCACCCAGCATCTGCCTGAAAACATTTGCACCTCTTGACGCAGCATTGGTGTTTGTCATCACCCCCCTCTCTCTCACACACACACACATACACACACTCTATCACTGACGTTTGAGCCATTTGCTGATTCACTTCAATTTCAAACAAACAACAGCAACATGATGGCAGGAGCTGGTTCGGGAGCCTCCACTACCCCAAAACTGAATTCTCACTTTCCAAGAA
This sequence comes from Austrofundulus limnaeus, assembly GCF_001266775.1. Taxonomy (NCBI): domain Eukaryota; kingdom Metazoa; phylum Chordata; class Actinopteri; order Cyprinodontiformes; family Rivulidae; genus Austrofundulus; species Austrofundulus limnaeus. Next base: position 340,810 of record NW_013952567.1, on the reverse strand, counting down.
GTGAAGACCTGCGGCTGGTGGARAAGACCATAAGAAGACTGCAAAAACTGAATGAACTGTGTACAAACCCCCGCCTGGGTCTGAGGAACAACCCGCCGTACCTACCTGATCTGATTCAGGACACTTCGATGCTCCTCGTTCAGGTCTGGGAGCCCTACCGAGGCTTGGGGTCATCAGGAGGGCTGGCACCTCGAGGCGATGAGGCCACATACCTGAGGGTCCACATCAGGAACCTGCTGGATAAGACGGACAGAGCCATGCTGCTTTTCAAAGAGGGACGGGAGAAGATATTTGATGARACATCGAGCCACAGGTAAGAAGACCTCTGGCCCACGTTCAGACACATTCACTTGTGTTAGAGAAGTGCTTCTGAATCCTCTCAGGTTTTAAAGAAACCTTTAGTTTCATATTTTGAGGATTTTTGTTCCAAAACGAATTACCAGTAAGCTTTAGAGACAACCAGAGAACCCCTCGAAAAAAGGTTTGTTTTATTTATGTATTACTTGTGTGTACTCTTGAACGTTTAGTAGAAACTACAATTGTAAAAAAAAATATTTATTTTATTTTATTTACATTAAAAAAATTTAAACAGGTCATATTGGTTATTTGAAACTTATAACATTAGACACTAGATCTACTACTCATTATATAC
>NW_013952567.1:321228-339498 GCF_001266775.1 Austrofundulus limnaeus | reverse complement strand
GTCAGGATCATGGAAATGATGACTGATCAATAAAAAGAATGAGAAGATAACAAAGATCAATTATTATTAAATTTATACCTAAAAATTAACAGATGAGATAAAAAACATTTTGATCCCTCACAGAATCCTAACTGAACCTCGCTGTATTTTGATACTTCRAAAAGGAATTTCATTCAAAACAAATAATACAAGAACATCTAATCTCCAAATGTTAATAAAGTATACAACTGTGTTAGAATGTTAACTGTTTGGCTGAATTGGATCTTTTTGAAGGGTGGAAATTCGATTTGGAGATTGAGCTGCCTTCTCCCGTCCCTGTCGGGAATACTAACGATGCATGTGGAAAATGAGCCAAACCAGCCACTTTGTGATGCTAATACAGGAAAGCCAGAAAAAGCAACAGCGTCCTTTGAATCTGAGCAGCTCGAGAGAAGAAAGACAGATTGTTTTTGAGCATTTTTTTTTCTATTTGTGCCTTAGGTTGTATGTTTGGGGGAGGCTGCCATTCGTTAGCTTTCTCATCTTGTATTTGCCTGTTTTTATTTATTAAATGCAAGCTGTTTGTTAAAGATGAAACATTGTTGTCCAAGCTCAAAAATTAGCATAAGATTAGTGTTGTTTATCTATTGTCTCTATTCTAAAATGTATCGTGTTAACAAATTTAAGTTGTAGAGACTTTTACGTGGAAATGTTTTTTAATGCAAGTTTAGCCATAATTTCTGTAACAGGTTATAACTACACCTTTTCATCCTTACTTAATTATTAATAAATGGTTAGTTAACCTTGAAAATATCATTACTTAAGGATGATTTATACTTAATAAGCTATAAGTTATCTTTACCTATAAAGGCTAATTGCATGCTTAATAACTCATGAATTAACTACTCTATTTACTGTGTGTATGTATGTAAATGCTCATTTATATACATATATACACACAGGTAAAAAAAAAAAACAACTTGTTGCCCTTCAGGCTTTTGTCCATTAAAAAATATGTTAAAAAGACATAAATAGTCTTCACTTCAGAAGTGTTCACAAAAAGACCTAACTACTAACAACTGCCTAAATTATTGATGCACTGCAGAATTAGTATAGTCCAGGGCTGTTCAACTAAATTTCTCTGGGGGCCACAGTTACAGCAAGCGATTATGTAATTAAACCAAGTATTAGTAAGTAAGTAAGTAAGTAAAATTTAATTTATAAAGCGCCTTTCACAGAAATATATTCACAAGGTGCTGTACAGTCATTAACAGTATAAAAACGGTGGAAAGAATAAGATGAAACAGAAAAACATAATTACTTATAAGCAACGAAAATTGAACATTAAATCAGGAATTAATTTCTAAAATTGTAAATCAAACACAAGGTCAATGCACGTCAAAATATACAATAATACACAAAAACATAATGAATGCGGGAGAGAAAATATGGCGTAAGTTCAATAATAAAGAAAACAAAGATTAGCGAAGCATTCACAGTGGAGGTAGGTTGGCAGTAATGGTGAAATGGTTAGCTAAACACTTTAGAGAAAAGGTGAGTTTTTAGGAGTGTCTTGAAAGAGACAATATTATCAAGGGAGCACAGATTAAAAGGGAGTTCATTCCAGAGCCTGGGGGCCACAGATGAGAAGGCACGGCCACCACGGGTCTTAAAGCGAGTGAGGGGAACCATAAGGAGATGTTGATCCTGTGAGCGGAGGTCTCGTCTGGGGTTGTAAGGGGAAATGAAACTTTTAATGTATTCAGGGGCTTGTCCATGAAGAGCTCTGAAGGTGAGGACCAGGACTTTGAGCCGGATTCTGAATGGAACCGGAAGCCAGTGAAGTTCTGCTAGGATCGGGGAGATGTGGGTGAATTTGGAGGTTCAGGTTAGGAGTCTTGCTGCCGAGTTTTGGACAAGCTGAAGACGATTTAACTGTTTCTGGTTAAGACAGGTGAACAAGCTATTACAATAGTCTAAGCGGGTAGAAATGAAGGCATGAATTACCATTTCCAAGTCTGAAGTGGACAGAAGGGGCTGGAGTTTTGAGATATTACGGAGCTGAAAATAGCAAGTGGAAACCAGGTTCTTTATGTGTTTATCTAGTGATAGATCTGAGTCAAGATWTACTTGCACACATTCTGCTTAGCAGTTGAACTCAAAGAGCTGAGATGTTCTTTTATCTGATTTTATTTTCAGGGGCCAGGATCAGTGTCTCTGTCTTACTGAGGTTTAAAAGTAACAAGTTGTCAGACAGCCACTGGTTAACTTTTGTGACACATTTTATAAGAGAGGTGAGCTTGTGAGTGGTGGAGGGATTAAAGGAGCAGTATAACTGCAGGTCATCTGCATAGAAATGGTAGGAGATGTCTGGGAAATTATTGATGACCTCAGTCAGGGGGCGAATGTAGAGCAGGAATAGAATTGGGCCCAGGATGGAACCCTGTGGAACTCCGCAGGTGAGTTTGGCTGAGTCAGAGAGAGTTTGACCTAATAAGACTGAGAAAGAGTGGTCTGAGAGGTATGGTATTGCAAAGGTATTACAAAGATCTGTTACCTTTGAAATAGTTTTTTTTTTTGCTGCATTTAATCCTGAATACAACATACAGAACCCTATGTAATAAAAGTAGTTATAATAAAACAACAAAACCAAAAATAACACATTATTTCCCACAAAAATATTTTGACGTCTCTGACTTGCCAAATTTTTAAATCAATTTTATTTTCACTTTCATAGTTTTATGTTCAACTGCTTGTAGTTTTAAYTGTTACTTTTAGCCAAGATTCTAGCATTTCTGTAGACACCAAACATGTCATTAAAGTAGAAAACCGGGGGTTTGGGCTCAAGAGATAAACGAACCAATTGGCGGATCAGACTTTGGTCACTTTGGGCCATCAGTTGAATAGCCCTGGTGGTCAGTTCAAACATTCTCCAACCATTGATACATGTCTAACACACGATGTGAAAGTACATTTACAAGAGCACCTGGTTCTTAACCTGGGTTCGATCGAACCCTAGGGGTTCAATGAGCCGGTCTCAGGGGTTCGGCGGAGCCTCTGCTGCGGAGGTAAAGACACACTTGTGTAAAGTCGTGATGACATGCCCCGCTTGGCCATCACTTGCCACAGAGGATCACGTGAGATTGTTTGGCCAATCAGTTCTGGCCCTAAAAAAGTATTTTGTGGATTCAAAACAACAAAAAACAAATTAGCTTTAAAATAATTTTAAAAAGTTATAAAAAGTGTTAAATTCTTCAAAAAAAATCCTAATTTATTTTTTATTAGTAAAATAGTAAAAAATATTTTTTGGGTGCTGAAATTTTTTTATGGGGCCAAAATATTTTTTTGGGGCCAGAATAAAGTCACATTGTAATTTGTTGTGAGTTCATGCACTGTTGGTTTTGTTCTTTGAGCAAGGTGATGTTCATGCACGGCTCATTTTATACACCAGCAAAAAAAAAAAAAAAAAAAACATGTCTTGAATTTGGAAAATAAATCATATTTTATTTATCACTAAAAAGGGTTCAGTGAATGCGCATACGAAACTGGTGGGTTCGGTACCTCAAAAAAGGTTAAGAACCACTGGAATGAGTACATTGGTTTTGGAAGTAATAAGCCATTATGGGTAAAGCATTAATGATGAGTTAATTTATGACTTATTAAGTATGAATCATTCTTAATAATTGATGGTTTCAAGGTCAGCTAATCATTTGTTAATGATTGAGTAAGGCTGAATAAGGTGCAGGTTTTAAAGTGCTGCCGCAATTTCAATAATGAAATTTGACTGTAAGGGTAAAACATTTATAAGAATATTGAGACACTTATTTGCAGTCAGTCATGTTTCTCCTTCTGTCTTGCAGCACAGTGGATTAATGGTTAGTACTGTTGCCTCAAAGTAAGAAGGTYCTGAGTGGGTCGGTCCTGGGTCAGTCGGTTCTGGGCTCCTTTTGTGTGTTTAGGTTGCTTTCCTTCACATACTCCCCTTCAAAAATGATCTTAATCTTTAATCTTGATCATAAAAAGTGATCTTGATAGGATTTCTCAGTTAAATAAACATAAATATTTTCTTCTTTGACAATAATTTAAAGACAGCTGAACACATTTTGTGCAGATTGGTGGCCAAACTAACAACAAGCTGACAAAGTTTGATTCCTTTAGATGTAACTGATTGTTTCACGCTGGCTTTAATTAGTTCAGCTGGTTGAACTTTTGGCCCTCAGCCYAGTTTTGTAAATTATTGTCTATTGTTAATTTGTTTAACATTTATTTGCAGGTTTTTAGAGCACCAACTCTCACTTTGGAACCTTTTTCAGCAGAATCTGAAAATCAGATAAGCCATCACTGTCAATCTTTTTCTTGCACAACAGATGGGTTTTTCACCACATGAAGACCTGCTTGGGCAGCCAAGCAGCAAATTTACTTACTGTGTGTTTGTATCTAATTGTAGAAGTAATGTCTCATGTTTCTTTTTTCTTTTTTAAATGTCACACTCCTGTTTCCTCTTTGTTGGTGGCTCCTAAGCAAATTCTCGGGCTATTTATGAAAAATCGAACTCTCCATGTTGAAATAGCATCACTGGTCTACCAGTTCAACCCTAAAACAGAACTGAGATGGAACAGATGGCGACGACGACAGTAAAAAGCTCAGCGGTCTGAATATTTTCTTTTTTTTTTCTCAGCACACCGGTGGCTTTGGGCTCGGCTGCCAGGAATTTAAGAGACACAGATGCAAATGTGAAAACTTTGAACATTTTCTTGAAAAAGTTGTCTGAGAATATTTTAAGGCTAATAAAAGTGCTGGAGAAAATAAAAATCAATGTTATTAAAATAAGTTGTGAATGTTATTCACAACTTAATGTTATTATACAATGTTATTAAAAGAGTTAAAACACAAATACTTGAATTTAGGTTACTTGGTGGGACATGGTTCCTCAAAATAATTTTTAAGTTTTCCAGTGTGAACGGCCAAACCTGAAATAAACATAAAAAAATTTGTATAAAAGATTTACAGTACTTTGGGTTTGTTGGTAAGTGAAACTCTTTTGAATATCTATTTAAATCTCTCCACTGCCATTTCAACACTTGAGACCAATTGACTGAGTTTGTGGTGAAAAAAAAGATATTCTGTGGATTTTCCTTATTTAAATTTGAAGAAAAACTTTATTAAAACATAACTGATGTCAAGATGAAATTAAGGTCCATTTGATAAAACATTAAAGTCATTAAACGGCCTTGTATTCCTGGGGAATATTTGTCAAGACAAACAAAGTTGTATCAGTTTACATTAAATCTTGAAAATATGTGGGATCTCTTGCAACACTGTAAAATGTTTTGTGATTTTTAGTGCTCGAAGTATGTATTGAGCTACTCTCAGCTACTACTACACCACAGCTCAGTGCCTGTAAAACTGAACAATGGTTGTTACRTTTGCTGTGGTTTAGCTGTGGTGGCCATTTTGAATGAGGTTGACTCCAAAAGTTGTTCCGTTGCAGACGTGAAGACATTCATCACATTCTGAAGGTTTCATTAAAATCTGTTCCCTCTAAAAAAATATCATAGAAATGATCATAGGCTTGCTAATGTAGCTGAAAATGTTGGATACCACTAAGGTATCAATGTATCAAGACATAATGTTACACAGAAAAACATCAAGAAAATGTGCATGCGTTAAATCTTTTCAGAATATGACAACTGATTTTATGTGAGGTTTAGGGTAAGGATGTTAGGCTTTAGAAACAACTGTAAATGAATGGAAGTCAATAAACAGTCCCAATAAGGAGAGAAATACAGTCTTCTGTGTGTGTGTGGGGGGGGAGTTGTTAAGAAAACAATTTGACAACAAGAGAAAATAAAATTTTAGAGGCCTCTTTTAAATGGAGGTACATACAGCTTCAGAAAATAGCCAACTGACAGGGTTATTACTGTACATGTTACCACAGTAATGATGTCATTTGAAAAATATTTTTACGAACATGGGCCTAGCCGATGCGTGGGATGTGGATTTCCTCCCACCTCTACAACTGCATCCCTCAGTATCTATTGAAGGTTCTTATTTTCTCATTGAGGTTTAAAAAGCTACAACCACTTCTACCATTAACTAGTGTACCTCTGATGCCTGGGTAGATCGGAATTTTTTTTTTCTTTCTACAGAGGTGTTGTCAAAGAGCATCCGCTGCTGTGTAGCATTAATGTTGCYCCGAGCTGCAAGAAGGTAAAAAGCTTTTTTAGACGGAGATCAAACAGTTTATATAAAAACAAGTTTGACAGACTGAAACAATTTAAAAGTGGCCTGAAGTAGCACACTGGCCACTGGAACATTTTGTGGTATTTACAGACGAGCATGCTGCAACCAGCATCCTGTTTGCAAGCTGGACTACCTTTTGTGTTTACTTGTGTGTGTGTATGTGTGTGTGCGTGTCTACGGAAAACATCAGCAGTGCTTCAGTATTTCTCCTGTCAACAGATGCAAAGCAGAAGAGGCACTGAATAAAGTACACCAGCTGAATTTATTAACTTATGCTAAAAAAGGCAAACTACATTTTTATTATATTGTAATAAACATTGAGACATTGCAGATTCACTGTCCTTTTCTTTCTGACATGAATTTTCCTAAAAGAGAACCAGTGGGTTTTGAGGTTGAAAGGGATTTTTTTTAATTTAAAAAAATGCTTAGTTGTATTTCTGCATTTGTATTGAAAGTTTACTGTCTTTTTTATTTTTATTTTTTTTATTATTTTTTAGGAGAAATCTGACCAAACTGTCCTTGCTGTTCAGTCACATGCTGTGGGAGCTAAAAGCAATGTTTCCAAGAGGCTATTTTCAAGGTGACACTTATAAAATGAATAAAACTGAGGCGGACCAGTTTTGGAGGAACTGTTTTGATAACATGTGAGTGTAAAAATACCTTGTGATCAGTCATTTGCACGGTTTGCTCTGTGCACACATATAGCCTGAATGTGTTTCTGTATTCTGATAGGTGTATAGTCCTGTGGAAAACATTCAAAGAGAAGCTGAAAAGTGTGCATCATTTTGAGGAAGGGATGGAGTCCATGGCCCTGAAATCAACTATTGATCTGACCTGCAATAATCACGTCTCAGTGTTTGAGTTTGACATTTTCACAAGACTATTCCAGGTGAGCAGGATGCTTCCAGGACATTCTGTTGAGGTCAWTCAAAGGACTAACTTCAACAGACAAGATAATAGTTCTTCAAGTCTGAAAAACATCTCAATTATTACTTTAGGTTGTTGCATCTGCCAATTTTTTTTAATATATCCTTATTTTTTACCTTACATTTACCCTTTTTAGCCTTGGAGGTCTCTCATAAGGAACTGGAACCAGCTAGCTGTGACCCATCCAGGCTACATGGCCTTCCTCACATACGACCAGGTTGTAGCTCGACTGGAACATTACCTGCGCCGACCTGGGAGGTGAGCAAAATATCTCACAATTTGTTTATTTGAATAAAAATCCAGTTTCCTGTCAAGCAGGGCCGGCCCTAGCCAAATTGGTGTCCTAGGCAAGACTTTATGTGGCTTTCCTTGTTCATTTCTTTCAATCTCACTGCCAATTTACAAACATTCACATACTAAATTTAATAGTTCTGTCTTTGATATTGTTTTTTTTTTCTTTAGAAACCAGGTTGTTCAACTAAAAGCTTTAACAATRTAATTCATTTGAAACAGAAAACAGAAGTCTACCTCATATCTGCCAGCAACGGCTGACAGCAATGAGGAAAACCTGTTCATGTTAACAAGCAGCTGTGGAGTGAAGTAGCTCTAGGGGGGTCCAGGGGTATACTCCAATGAAGAATTTTTATAAAACATTTACTTAAAACTATACATTTCTTGAAGAGCATTTTACTAAATTTCTGGGATTCATAAAACAACATAAAATCAGTATTTTTTTATCATGACTGAAACTTCCTTTATTCTTATTTTGTTTCTATTTACACATTGAGCACCGGTATTTAGCTATGATAAGTACAGTACACCTTTTTGATTGTTTTAGCAATTAGGTCATAATAAAAATGTTCAGGTATTGAAAGGGGTTAACATCAGGTGAAAAATACATATTACAACATGATATACAACTAAATACAATAAAAAGTAACTTAAAATACAAGGGCAGAGTGATATATAATTAAATGCATCCTATATTTCTAAACTTTACAGAGTCCATCACCTTTACCAGCTTGAAGTATTCCTATCAGTTGCAGAAAGAAAAACAGTTTTCATGATGGTGCTTCACTTTATTAATATTTGCAGATTTTTCTTCATGTCTAAAGTCCTTCAATGGTATTTCAATAGATTTGAGGTCTAATTTTGCTGGGTCTCTGCAAGACCTCCATTTCTTCATTTATCAGCTAGTCTTCTTTCCTATTATTGTTTCAATAATTGTGATTTTGTTGATTCCTGACTTTTATTGTTTTATAGTTCTTCTCTTACTGTGACTCTTGAGTGACATAACAAGCACCTTCAAATGAATGATGATGATGATGATGATGATGATGATGATGATGATGACGATGATGATGATGATGATGATGAAGAGGATGTAGATTTGCTGCTGTGCTGGAGATTGTTAGCCTGTTCTTTCATTTGTTTAAGCCACAGTCTTCAGGCAGACAGCCTCACATTTGCCTCTGTTTTGGCATTTAGAGTTGTTCATGGTTGACTTTATAAGTTGCCCACATCCTGGTGTTGTTAACCAAGTCCAGACCATCAGCCTTCCACCTCTATGCTTGACAGTTCACATTTTGTGTTGGATTTTCACAGGTGACAAAAATATTAACATTCATTGCCTAAGCATAAGAATATATACAAGTGATTTAAAAGACATTTTTGAGAGTAGAAATATAAATTAAAGCTTTTTACTCAAATAAAAGTGTAAAAGTACTGTTTTTAAAACTATTTAAAATATAAAAGTAAAAGGATAGCTCAAACAAAAAGGATAAAAGCTTAAGCCGTGACATCTCCCCATTTTCCTAAAGGCATTTATGACTATAAAATATAATAAAATGATAATGTTGAAATATTTCTGATATGTTAGGTTTCCTGTATCAGCCTCATCTGCCACAGCCATCTTCATACTCGGCTACATAAATCTGCTGTGTCCTGCTGGAGTGTGATTTGATTTGTGTCATACAGGTGTGATGGATCGTACAAACCAATAGGGTGTCAGAATGGTATATATTTATACTTGGCATCCAACTTCAAATTCAATCTAACCAGGAGGTGCCATATWTCTAGWTTTTTTTCTCTGAATGACAAKCCAGAATRAAAACAAGCCAAARGGAAGCAGAAATGAAAYAAGTTCCATATTTTTTAAAATGTAAGGAGTWGAATTAAAAGGTTTGCAACTCCAGTAAAAGTAAATAACCCAAAAAATTTACTTTAATAACAGTATTTGTACTTCATTACTTGACACCTCTGCTTGTTTTCAATCAAACCTCAAGTCAAAGTTTGTTCAGACAAATTGTTGCCAAAAAAAAGGCTGTTTTGTCATGTTAGGTTGTTTCCTCACCTTTTTTTAAAAAACAACTTTTTGACAGAAGTTCTACRTGTTTAGTATTTCTGTGACTCTTTTGGTCCGAGCTTTAACTCTAAACATGTTTTCTGAAACCTTTAAGCTTTAAAATTTAGATTTGTTCATCACTTCAAAGCATAAGCACTTCAAGATGAACGGGCAGCACTAAAAACTTRCACGTTCGAAATGACTTTTCAACATTTCCCACACTGAGGGATAGCAACAATTGCTTCTCTATTAAGCACATGATTTTGAAATGTTTGCAAACAAAATGAACTATCATTAAAATAACCCTAAACAATGTTTAGGTAAATGAAATGCAGATTAATTATCTAAGCGTCTCYAAATTTGTATCTACTTTGATTCTCTGTATTTAAACAACTTGGATTAACAAGAATCTGTTTTCTATTAAGCTACATTTTTCGTCTGAGCTGCACCCGCATGGGTCAGTGGGCTRTTGGCCATGTGACCATTGAAGGTGACATCATCCAGACCATTCCTCAGAACACACCTCTCTACCAGGCACTCATTCAGGGCTTCAAGGAAGGCTGGTTAGTGCAGCACACACACACACACACACACTGGTCAAGCACTTATTTTTTCCTTCATTAAAATGTTTCCTGTAAGRGCTGTGTTCCTGTTCCTGCAGTTACATTTACCCAGATGGCCGTGACGTGAACCCTGACCTGACAAGCTTGTGTGAACCCGCYAACAAAGAAAAAGTCAAAGTTTCAGAAGTAAGATGCTTCTGTTTTTTTTTTTTAATCTGGTTCACAGTGAACCGTGAACAGAATCTTGATTCTTGTGATGTTTTCTGCTCTGTCATGTCTCGCTGACCAACCACCCAACAGGAGCAGTATGAGCTCTACTGTGAGATTGGCAGCACCTTCCAGCTGTGTAAGATCTGCACAGAGAGGGATAAAGACATTCGCATTCATCCCTGTGGACACCTTCTGTGTCGATCCTGTCTCACAGGATGGCAGGTAGAAATCCCAATTTATTTATTCGAAAATTCACCCATGCTGACCTGCCTTCAAAAATATATATAAAATAAATAAATAAATCACAGCGCGATGTTGGAATAATATTACACATTCTTACTGCAAGCCTGTTGTGTTCAGTGAAGGGAAACAGTTGGGGTTGATTGAAATGGATGTATGCTTGTATGGTACAGTTTGGTTGTTGGTTGTCCTCTTAACTTATGTGTGTGTGTCTTATATATGTACGTTTAAGCATAATTGCTGACAATGGCATGCAGGGTTTTCGAGCATAGCCCCCCCAATGGTAGACCAGGTTTGAGCCCAGGTTGTGTCAGAAAGGGCGCTTGGAGTAAAACACTGGTTAAATATTTGTGTGCGTTCACTTGATGTGGTGATCCCAGAAAAAGAAGCAGCCTGAAAGAACAACAACAAAAAAATACCTTTTGGATTAAAATATCATTTATTCTAAACCAGAAGAGCCCAAAGTGGGGCCCGCGGGCCAGATTTGGCCCACCAAGCCATTTGATTTGGCCCATAGGTTGTAAGCTGTTATCCTATAGGTAGAAACACAGTGTTTCCATTGGTCAAATGACTATAAAAGGGCTGTAGTGAAGGTAGTTTTCAGTCTTGGTGCTGACATATCTTTGATTTATTAGGATTAAACATGAAACATGAAACGACAACAAGAAATATTTAGGTCAGATTTGACCCCGCATGTAGATTTGCACACTTTATAAGGCCACAAAAACTCATATTTTATCTATTTATGAAATGTCCCATGAGCCTTTGCTACTTGAGCGTATGGCAGACTTTCTCCAAGTGCACAGACTAAAACAAAAGAGGGCCATTGCACAGCTTAATTGTTCAAAATAAATGACTTTACTTAAAAAAGTATTTGTATTTCATGTATTATATAACTGCATCTGGCCCGCAGCCATGGATAGATTTTCATTTTGGCCCCCTCAGGGAAAATGTTTGGGCACCCCTGTTCTAAACTATGTGAAACTACCGTAGGTTCTAAAACAAAACATATTCCAGAGAGTTTTGAAACTTGTTCTTGTTTTTATAAGAAATAATACAAGGCTTAATGTGTAACTGTAAAGTATTAAATCACAGCTGATCATGGTGTACCTCTGACTGATCCAGTCCACTGCTCCAGCAGTAGGACTTCCCCGACTTCCTACTTCCTCTTTCACTAACAAGAATTATAGCTCTATATTCAGCCGGTGCTCTTCCATCTGCACAGAAGGTGCGTCRTTCTTTGAAAAACAGAAAAGCAGAGCACCATGTTGTGACGTTTGGCCCAGCATTTCCTGTCAGATCAGCTTCACATCCTCCTCAAACAGTATCTGTTGCATTCTCTTATAATAAAAATCATGTGTGAGTGTGAAAAAAACGACATATTATTTTAAATAAGCCTCAGAAACATCAAAACGCATRCTAGAAGAATCTAACCTAGGGGTATTTTAATGACGTGCAAACTGCAAAAGTACATGACTTCTAAGATTAGTTAAAATGGTACAACTCACCTTCCTTCTCRCCTCAACAACAAAGTGGAAAACCGCAGTGTCTGTCGAACACGGTATTTTCCAAGCAGCATGGCGTCTTCTTGTCTTTGAAGACTAACGATATTCCACTACAAACACTTCAGAAGGTGCAAAGCAGTTGTATTGACTAGTGGGTTGCCACACTGATGTTAACTTTCCATATCTTTAAATGTGTTGGGCCCTTGGTAATAATCTAGCAGAAGTCAGCTGGTCACACCTGCCCGTACTGTCGCTGCGACATCAAAGGGACAGAGTCTGTTCTCATCGAGCCMTACCTGAAAGGCAGCCATCAGTGGGAGGAAGATGATGACAGCGAAGAYGAGGACCACGAGGACATTGAGGTGGTGGTAAAGGAAATGGCAGCACTGAGAAAGGTGTGTGAATGTGTTTTTGCACTCCTTTTTTTTTGCCCATCTGTCAAACTGAACTGTTGGTTTGTCCTGGAAAACGTTGTTCAAGATAAAAATTTCACAACACTTTTAGTTTGTATTTCCAGGAAATTAAAATTTAAACAAGTTTAGATGATAATGCAGCAAATCAGAATGGTGAGCCACAAGGGGCTGATTCAAAATTATGGATATGAAGTAGTTATTAGTAGCAAGCATGTTACCTGCAGTAGATAACAATCATAACACTTAATTTGGAGGATTAAAAAAAATCTACAGAGTCCAGCTAATGGCTAACAGCTAGACTGGCTTCAAGTGTATTTCAGACTTTTTTTTTACACTGCATTATTTTTGCCTAAGGTAGACTGGATACTCATGCTGTTTTGCTGATTGCAGCTGACTGTAAACTGTGTTCTAACATTATCAATGAGCGTAATTTTGCACATGAATCCTGAAAGTTTACAACTGAGAATTTATTGTTTTGAGGTTTGAGTTGTTTTAGATGATCTGCTCCTGGATAGATGCCAGTCTGAATAACATTTAGCTTCATTCCTTCATTTTCCAAACTGGTATATTTTTGGCTTGTCTACTGCAGGTTTGGAATACTTGCCAAATTATTTTGTCAAAATGCAAACATGCTATAGGATTACTGATGTTAACATTTTCAAAACAAAATAATATTGCTAACATGTAAACATTAAAAGTGTCAGTAAACTGGCAGTATATTTTTAACTAGTTTTCCCTTTATCTGCAAACCATATGCTTGTAAATAGTTAAACACATTTTATTAATAATTTTCAAGTCATACAGTTATCACTGCAGAACTTCACCAAGCGAGCAACATGTTTACTTTTTGTATTTTGATTAAAAAAAAGTTTTTTGCACTTGTCTGCAACTAACGAAACATGTTTTTTAAACAGTTTTCAAGTTCGGACAACCAGGTGYCCGTCTCTCATTTTAAAGCTCCACCACTGCCCCCTAAAACCAGCAGTGCCCCAAACTGCTCGTCTCCCTCCGGCCAATCTCAAACATCACAAATAAAGGCATTTGAAGATTTCACTCACTCTCACTCTGTAAGTTTCCTCAGACACTTAAAACATTTGCTTATCGGTGTTGTTTGTCTTGACGATGTGATATTTTGTTTTTGGTGATTTTTTTCAATGTTTTTTTTTTCTATAGGTCAACAGTGACAGAGAAGCGCAAATGCACAAACCACATAAAAACAGGTGAGAAGGAATTCACTGCACAGCAAAAACAGCGATAAACCAGATATAAATATGAGCATGCCATTTACATTTTGAAGCCATTTCCTGTCCCTCATTTAAATGTCATGCAATGTGATTAAAATATGTTCTACATTTCTTTTTTAAAAAGTTTGATTTTGACTACCAATTCCTATTATTAATTTCAAAGTCGTTATAAATGAATAAGAAATAAAGAAAGAAAGAGATTTTTTACAGAAGGGCACAATAGGAGCCTGTAATCGCTTACTGGCAAGAGACCTCACAGCATAAACCCGCATTTTGTTTGTATCTGAGTTTGGAGTTTTGAGTTAGTCATTATCAGAAAGGCCAGTTTTATAAGTAACTTATGTAACTGTTCATAAGTGAAACTTTTCCTCCCCTGTATTTGCATTTCTGTTTAAATTCTGTCTTTCACAGGTCTGAATTTCTCGGAGAAGCAAGACTCTCCTCCTCCTCTCAGACCGGTGTTGATTGTGAGTTTACAGTCCTGACCCTGGGATGTTGCACTGAAAATATAATGTTTTCCCACAATTAAATATCTTAACAATTACCTACCATACTTTATAAAAAAAACATGAATTTTATTTCTATACATAAAACCTTCACACATCTAATAATTAAGTGAGAATGCTCAAAATAAAAGTAGGGGAAAAAAGATTCTGGGGAGAAATAAATAATTTTAAGTCATATAAAGTGCTGCTGCCTAAATGAAAAATTTAGGTTTATTATAATTTCATCTGTTTTTCCTTTCACCTGAGCTTTACAACCAATTGATTTCGAACGCACTGCAGCTGTTGAATCTTGCCTCATAATACACCAAAGGCTGTTTTCACTTGTAAAAAAGAAAACAAGACAAAACTTCCTGTCTGTGTTACTGATTTAGTTGGGTCCTTTTAGTCACCGCTGCACAGGAAGCAGAAGACAATGACTTCCAAAAAATGAAAATAGTTCAAAATTGCAGGTTCTAAAAAAAAGTTTGAGCTAACTTGTAAAAGAAGCAGACTTCACTTCCTCTAAAAAGGTCACAAAGGTTATTTTTACACTCAGAGCGTGGTAGAATGTGTCTTTAAAAAAAAGCAGAACAAACTTCTCATTCAGGTCTTATTGGTATAACATGAAGAATTTCTAAGTGTTTCATTTTCACCTCAAATGTGATAAAATGTAGATTTTGACGTACAGCTGAGGTGAGATAAGAAAGCTCCTCGTTAAAAAAAAGATGCAATGCACAAAGTGAAAAGTCACACTCAAAACATGATGGGCTCCGAATAAACAAAAACAAAGGAAAGGAGTGTTTTATAAAGCCATGTGTACAAAAAAAAGGATTAAAAAGTAAGGTTTGCACTATTATTGCAATGAGCATTTCTATTGTTTGTTTTGTGTAGGTGCAGCAGCATGGATCGGACCTTCCAGTCCTGTCGATGAAAGAAGACATAAACAGAAGGAAAAAAGTGGAGGAAGACCAAGAAAAGACAGAACTAGCTTGGGAGACTTAACACGAACAATGTCATCTTGAATTATTATTTTTTTAATCCACTGTACGGAGTCAAAACAAATTAACCAAAAAAAAAGGATTGATAAATTTAAGCCTGAACATGCAAAATAAGTTCTCTGTGGTTTTGTGCCTGACAGTAAATGACCTTATGTTTGCTGCGCAGCTGAAAATGAAAGGAAGGGGCGGGACTGAGAAAAAAACTCCCACTGTGACACCCAACTGTTCAGTAATCACACTGTTGTTATCTGTGCAGTGAGTTCAGCACTAATTCCTAAGTTTAATCTCACACACCATCTTATTTTTAATTAAAGCCTTTAATAAACCTCCTGGAAATAAAAAAGGGCTTGAAAATTTAATTACGGGGGACGATGGTGGCTAATTACGAGGCAAAATAAATTATTGGTAACTGAGCAAAAACGCAACCTTGTCTATTAACACATATTTTCTGAAATATGTTAGATGAATGAGGGCTTGTGTGTTAATTTATTACTGAGTCTTAAATTTGACAAGTAAACTTGTAACTGATACATTCATTAAGAATTAAATTAAATTAAATTAAATTAAATCAAATTAAATTACATTACATTACATTACATTACATTACATTACATTAAATTAAGGATTTAGCATTCCTTGAAGATTATTTTGTGCTGAGAAATGATAAAGATGCAGCCATTTTGGTCAAACATTAAAAATATTGTTTTGTGCAATCTCATCCAAAATTGCTCAGCTGATACTGCATCGAATTTTACATCAGTATCTGTAAACTTGACTGAGTTATAGTCAATGTTTTTGTGTTTTTCAGCCATCCTGAACTGGATTGACTGCGAGGATTAATAATTTAATAATGACAATTAATAAATACCCAGAGGTTAACAAAAACCATGAGGTTTTATTTATTACTGTGACACTTTGACATGTGTGGTTTCAGAAATACAGTATGGGAGGATAGGTCAAAGAAAAGACTTTATATCTAATCTCTCCTACATTAAAAGTCTAGAAGGGAAGTCAGAGAAATAGTTGAAGTAGATTGGTGAAGAGAGAATGAAATTAAGATCAGYGATTTGTGGCAAGAGAGGAGAAAATAAGTGGGGTTTTTTAATTCAGGAATAAGCTGCCAAAGTTTCTTCGATCCAGTAGAGGAACTCACACACTTTGACATAAACGCCGGGGTAGTTGGGTTGAGCACAGCCTCGGCCCCAGGACACGAGGCCGTGCACTTCTCCAGCACACACCAGGGGGCTCCCAGARTCACCCTGACAAACACAGACAGGGTGAGCGTGAGCCAAGCAGACAACAGGTGCAACAGATGAAGGTGGAAAGCAGTCAAACTCACATTGCATACGCCTCTGCCTCCATCCATGTACCCGGCACACACCATCCTGCGCGTGATCATGCCTGGATAGGCCTTCTCGCAGTCACTGTCCTCCACTATGGGCACGTCCAGACACTGCAGACGGGTGGGAAGGTTCACTGCAACAGAAAAACGCGGAGCATCAACCAAACGTTACTCGTTTTTAGCTTTTTTGTTTCCTCTCATTCAAATCACCTTCTTCGCCATCCATGGCGGTGTTTCCCCATCCAGACACAGAGCAGGGGAGGCCTCCCATCGGGCACCCTGTGGGCAGGGGGATGGGTGCGACTGCCTCGGTCACCTCCACAGGATGGAAGAGCTTGATCAGCATGATGTCGTAGTCCAGAGTCTGGTAGTCATAGCTGCACATGGAGACACCTGAAATGAACTTCAATCGCTTTTCTGCACTGATTTATTAAAAATATAAACCCAAATGATCGCCAGAAGTCACTATTTTATTTTGTAGTGTTTATCAGACTATGGTGAAATGTTTTATTGTAAATAAAACCAATATTTTGAAGGGATATTGCTTTTGTTTGTTCCAAACAGAGCAGAGCATGACCGCACCTGTCTCTTTAAACAGGTTTTTTTCTGCTCTGATTTGACAGCAGATTGGTTTAAAATGTTCTGTGCTGCAAGGCGTTTGCTCATTTTGTGTTTTAGCCATGCTTTCCCAGTCACTACACAGGCATTAAATGTGAAGGAATACATAAAAGCTTTCCTAAGCAGTTCAGGAACTGCRTCTTCTCTGAGGGATATTAACCTTCCTTTGTGTGGATTTTAAGCTTTGTAAGTCTGAACAACCCCTGCATGCACAAAACGCTCACGAAGAGACAGAGAAAAAGGCCCAGAAAGCAGAAAATTTTCTACTTTTAAGTTGTGCAAATGAAGAGACAGAAACGATGGAGCGTTTCTTTCATYCACCTGGGGTGCCAGATGATGGTGTCAGTCTTCACGAGCTGCTCTGTTCCCTCGAACACACGGACGTCATGTTCTCCCAGGAAGATCTGCATGTAATAAGGACTGAGAAAAGGAAGAAACGAAAGAAGAAAAAAAACCTTTAGAACAATATTTTCTGTATTTCAGTTTCAATCAATACTAATTACAGCACCTATTAGGGATGTCAAGACATAAGCTTTAAAGTACCCTTATTGATGGCCCTCAGGGATAGATCATTTATCAGTTCATTCATTATTTATTGCCTGCTCTTCTTCCTTTTCTGTCATAAGTTTGGAATTACATCTTCTTGTGCAGGAGCTAACTTGTACAAAAAAAAAAAAAAAACAATAACAATCTAATTTTGTGAGAAAACTCAGTTCCCGTTGGAGCCCTGTAGATCACGGATGGGCAAAGGAGACACAATTTTTTGTTGATTCTACCAAAGGGCCACATAGCACAACATACTTACCCAAATAAAACTGTCATTTTATATATAAATGCTAATGTATGTTAATTAAACCATCATACACTGCAGTAACTTAACATATTTCGTGCTCAAGTTCATGTATAACAGTTGTACTCTAATTTGATGAACATGAATACAAACCATTTAATGCAAACTAAAAATAAATGTATGTAAATTTATGTACTTGCGACTTCAGTAACCTTCTCATATACTGTAGCTCTGTGCAATGTGTTGTGGTGGTGACTTATATTAAAACCCTTCATAGCAGATAGCATCTCTAGGCAGATTAAACATAGATTTAACTTGAAATTTTGTGAGCAGACAGTCCTCCCCCAAACATATATATATATATATATA
>NW_013952567.1:310234-319526 GCF_001266775.1 Austrofundulus limnaeus | reverse complement strand
CCCCAAAACAAAGCAGAAATGACTATATTGTATTAAAATAATTAATTTATGTTAAATTTAGGATGCACTCTTCTAGCCTTTTCAGTTTATATACATATATCAAGGCTGCACAAAACTTTTCTCCAAAATGAAAATCTATCTGAGGGCTGCGGCCAAATGCAATAATATAATTCATGAAATACAAATACTTCTTAAGTACAGTACTTTTATTTTAATGATTATGTCCTGTTGAAGTGTGACATGATTTGTTTGTGTACAAACTGATACGGTATCAGAATTTTATATATCTATACTAATCATTCAACCATAGTTAAATTCACTTTATCTAGGAGGCACAATTTATGTGGATAGTATTTATTTTTTACAATAACAAGCTGGAATGAAAACAAGCAGAATTAAAATAAAAGTAACGACTTTCTACTTCTTGCCTTTTTTAATGTAAGGAGTAGAAAGTACAAGTAATTGTGTGAAAATGTAAGAAGTAGAAGTAAAAAATAGGCTGAAAAATAATTACTCAAGTAAAGTGCAGACACCCAAAAACTCTACTTAAGTACAGTAACAAAGTATTTGTACTTAGTTCCTTTACAACTCTGCCACCAATTGCTCTTCCCTTCTATAGATGGTCTATTTCACAGTTTAAACGGGTGATAGACTGTTGGAATTTACATAAATGGACTGGCATTTTGATATTTTTATTGTTTTTTACTCAACTGCAATTTAAGTTTTTGAATTTTGAGGAATTTACCTCAATCTTTGGTCTTTTTACTTTGAGTTTATATATTAAAATAAAGGCCTGTTGTCAGCTTTTTTGCATGAAGTAAGGCTTTATAGAAAAAAGCTGGAATTTAAAACAGCAGCTTCATTTGCACCTTTTAATATTTCTCCAGTTTCATTTATTTGTACATACTTACTTGTACCAACAGTGGGCAACAGAGAGCACCCACTGGTTGTTGATGAGCACTCCTCCGCAGAAGTGGTAGCCATAGTTGAGAGAGGCCATGTAGGGCCGAGARTGAGGCTCACACTCCTGCCCTCCAATGATCCTGCCATCATTTCTGGGCACTGCAACTGTCCATTAAAGAACACAGAAAATTTAAATCCAGTCTGCAGCCACAACACTTCATTATAACCACTMCTGTGTGTGTGTTATTAACAAATGTGAGTGCAGTGTTTGTGTCCTTCTGTTTCTTTACCAGCAGCTCCAACAGCCAGCAGAAAACAGAGCAGCCTCATGATGTTAGGTGACCAGAAGACACTTGGACTCTCCCATATTTATACCCCGCCAACCTGCTGTGCTCAGCCTTTTTCCACACCTCCGCTCTTTGCTCTTTTTGTTGACCCCATCTGCGTTTTCACACCGAGTTCTTACTTTTTTGGGTTCTAAATGTGCCTTACCAAATCTGTTCTTTTATCTGGCTCCAATTTTCTTATTTGTCCACCCTGGTCATGTCACAGGGTTTTTATTTTTTTAGTTTTTGAATGTCATCTGTTCACCTTCTCAACGTCTCCACACATTGTGTTTCTCTCGCCCACTAATTCTTGGAAAACTGCAGCATTAAAACTATGCCAACAGTGATCCAAGTGTTTGAATAAAGAAAAGGTTAAAAGACCGCATTTGCAGTATGAGAGTCAACATTTTTGATATGATTTTTGACTGAAAATGTTCAGAAAATAAATCTGTTCTGCTTTTGGTCACTTTTGAGTAAAAGCTATAAAAGGTGAAAATGAAGAATCTGTTGCCTCTGAAGCAGCAAATTACAGAACATGTTGTTTTTTTTCTTACAGTTGAATCAGTGTGAAACATATATAAAATTAAAATGAGAGTTGTTGGAATATGTTTGTGCAATATGTTGTGAAACAAAATAACTGGTCATTTACTGTGGTGTTTGCTGAAAACACAGTTGCATATTCAGGTCCAACGCAGGGATTAGAGTGGGAGGAGTGGATAGAAACATAACGGAGGGTGGATGGGTTGGGGTGAAGGTTGTTGAGGAGGAGGGATATGTGGTAGGTCACAGAGAAGTCAAAGTATAAATGCAGAAACAGGTCATCAACACCAGTCTGACTGTGGGCAGGACTGAGTCAGCCAAATCATGATTGTCCTGATGGGTTTCATGCTCCTGGGAGCTGCAGGTAAAAAAACCATTTGCAGCATTTTACACATGTTTTAGAATAGAACTGGTGAATAGAAAAAGCAATAAAACTTCCATTTTCCTTGATGCAACAGCTGCAGCTCCTATGGATGACAAAATTGTTGGAGGCTACCAGTGTGAGGCTCACTCTCAGCCCTGGCAGGTGTCCCTCAACATCGGATACCACTTCTGTGGCGGCTCCCTTATTAATGACCAGTGGATCATCTCTGCTGCTCATTGCTGGCAAAAGTTTGTACCAAAGCCTTCTGTTTAATCACACTTTAAAAAAAAACAATAAATGAAGAACCACAAATGTTTTTGCATCCTTTTCAGCCCCTTTTCACAGATTGCCATCTTGGGAGACAACCACATCTGGGAGTATGAAGGCACTGAGCAGTACATGTCTGTGGATGCCATCTACTGGCACGAGAGCTATGATTACACTACCCTGGACTTTGACATCATGCTGATGAAGCTGGCACACCCAGTCTCTCTGAACGAGTACGTCAAGCCTGTCCCCCTGCCCAAAGCCTGTCCCACACCTGGAGACATGTGCACGGTCTCAGGATGGGGAAATATCTACTCCGATGAAGGTGAGATACACCTAATCTTGGCAGTGAAGGACATCAAAAAGGTTCCTGTCTGATGATAATGATGAAACTTGTAACTTGTCACAGCRGGTGCAGATGTGGTAAGACCATTTAAGTAACACCATGAGAAACGATAAGCAATCTTGGACTTTCAGCTATAACAAGTAACATTTATGTAAAATTTCAAGACGTTACCTGTGATGGAATTTTTGAAGAATCTACAGTATCTTGGCTTTCAGGTTTTTATTTTTCAGGATTTGTGTTAGTAACTGGAGGCCTAGCATTCCTTGAAGAAAAGCGTAACACCTTCAGCAATTCATGACAGAATTTTAGGAGCTAGGAAATTAAGAGTTGTTAGTCAGATCTTGAAAATAATGTCATATTTTACAACACAGTATTGTGAGATTTGCCACTTTTCGTTATGTGTATTATGTGTTTGGAATTATTCTCAAATACAGCAGATTTTTAGCTCAAAAACTAAATAACTAACTGCATAATAGACGTTTTTCTAAAGTCAGCCATTTGTAACAGACATCTTGACAGAGTGACTCCAACAGTTAACGACAACGTTTTCAACACAAAACTCACAAAATCTGTAAATGCTGAACAAAGGGTTGTTGAAGGATCACTTTCAGCTACTGCACAACAAAATGTAGCTTAGTGTTTGTAAAATAGAGCCTGTCGTGGATATTTTTGTGTTTGCTGATGTTATCTGTGACTAAAGCGCTCAGCCTGTAAAATCCTTTTGCCATCTTTTCTTTCTTTTTTTTGTTTGTTTGTTTGGATTCATTTTGTTGATTTAAATCCATGACAGAACTTGTTGTTCACATTTAAAATCTTCATGCACATCTTTTACACCCAAAGTGATTTAACAAAAAGAAAACAATTACAGCTGCAGTTCAGACGGGTCAGTGAGGGGGTCTGATGAGAGATTCTGAGATGTTCACTCGAGATTAAAACAATTATCCCATAACTCAACCTGTTTTTTTTCCTCCTTGCTTTTAACTGAAGTGTTCAACCCATTTTACCTTCAATGTGTGGAGGTTCCCATCTTGTCCAACAAGGAGTGTGAGCCCTCCTACCCCGGGATGATCACTGAGCGCATGGTGTGTGCTGGATACCTGGAAGGAGGCAAGGATGCTTGTCAGGTATGCTTTGCACATTTTGCGCATGAACAAAAAATGGTCTGCTCCAAACAATAAGGATTAATTTGAAGACAAGACTGCAATAACAAGCACTTTTCAGCTTTTTATTTTGATTATTTTTTTGTGGTGCTCAGGGCGACTCTGGCGGCCCTCTGGTGTGTAATGGCGAGCTGCACGGAATCGTGTCTTGGGGTCAGGGCTGTGCTCAGCCTAACTACCCAGGTGTTTACACCAAAGTCTGTTCTCTGATGCCCTGGATCGAAGGGATCCTTTCCAGATACAGCTAGGCTGTGATCCGCCATCACAGAACTACATGAGAGAGACGGGGAAACAAGACAGAGCCTGAAACTGGAGGAGACGGGGACAGCAGGTGGTTGTGGGTAATTTCAGAAATAAAATGAGCAGGACCGTAGCAAAGAAAAGCCACCGGGAGAAACGATGGGAGAGAAGAAGAAAAGGAGCTGTCAAATTTCATCAATAAAAATCTTTGATTTTGTCTTGCATCAGTGTGTTTGATAATGATGATGTGGATCTGGGAAATTTATACATTTCTTTTTAACTCAATATTTAAAAGAACTCAGTGAAAGGTGATGCAAAAATCAATATAACGCAGGGTTCATTTGAACCACTATAAAATCTGTGTTTTCTACACTGTATTACTTTTACACTGAATAGATTTTGCGCCTGGTCACGATTCCCAATGGCGTGTGTGTGATCTTACACTGCAGAGCAGGGGTCACCAATAGGCAGGCCTGGGTCCGGATCCGGCCTGGAATGGCACCTCATGCGGACACATACCCAATGCCAAAACAGAGATCACCACTTAAAACTTAAATGAGCGTGTGTAATGCTGCATTCAGATCTAACGAGATTTGAGTGTCAGGGGCATCGGGTTTACATACAAAGTCTATGGTGGGGCGTTGAGAAATGTTGCTGTGTGTTTTGAAGCGTTGGATGCATGTATAGTGCATCCAAAGAAGCAGACACTTGAGGGAAAATCTGAAATTTAGCAGTTAGAAATGGAGTGTCACATCTAGCCATGTGTGACGTGGTGGCACATTTTCCGACGGGATAATCTCCTGAATGATGCCCAATAAACTGAGACAGATGGACAGAGCTCTCCAGCTGAAATCAAGCACCTGTAGTTGATGTCCTGGCAGAAGATATGGGCATTGACGGGGGTCAGCAACCCAGTCAAACTGTGCTCAGGACAAAAAAAAAGCGCTGAATGCAACACTCATCAGCACACAGCTCCTGGAGTGGTGAAAGCCACCAAACTCAGAACTCCTCTGAATTATCTGGTGAATCCAAGGTGCCCAACAACAACGTCCTCTGGCTCTCAGTAAATAAAGCCATGCCACTCTCTCTGTTTCATCTGTCATTGTACAGAGATAGTAAAGAAGGCTCCTCTCAACATGCATCTTGATGTGCGAATAGAGCRATTTTGACGAGCGTCTAACCTCAAAGTGCACAAGTGTCCAACATGAGTCATTGGACACATTTTTGACATGCAAAACGTCTTCGGTCTGAACACAGCATAAACCAGTTACATGCACAGGTTTTGCAGTCTTTACAGTAGTGGTCAAGTGTTGGAGACAGAGGAAAGGATGGAGAAGGGGGGAAAAAACAGAAATAGAGAAGGTAATATACAGGCAGGTGAGAAAGGATGGAGAAAACTGTTAGATGAGATGGAGAAGGGGAGAAAAACTGGAGAGTTAACCGACACAAATACAAAACAAAAAAAAGTAAATAAAACAGAAAAAAATAATGGCATCAAAAAAAAAGGACAGCAAAAATAGAGCATTTAATCCAGGATGGACAGAGTCATTTTTCTTTATACTTGCCACTGGAACTAAACCAGTGTGCCTCACATGTTCTGAAATGCAACACTTATTAAAAATGGCAATGTTTAATGCCATTGTGTAACAAAGTATAAAAGTTTTAAACAAAGTTTTGAACAAATGTACCAAATCAACATGTACAGTTGTCACGTCTTTAGTTTCTTATTTTGACATGTTCATTATACTTTTACTCAGTAAGAAAACATAAAACATCAGACTTTAGAATTTCTTGTTCATTTTTTTGTTACGTGACAATAAATATTGAAAAAGTATTTGAATTACACTGAATTAATTAAATTTATATGCAAATCAATTTGTGTGGATGTTGATACAACTACTAAGCTACTTAAATATATGTAACTTTAAATAATAGGACATTATAATCTTATGGACCTTGGTCTTAAGAATTTTTTTCTGATTGGACCCGTTTAAATTTTAATTGAATACCCCTGCTGTAGAGTCTGTGTAACACCAATTATACTTAAAAGACTAGTTTTGGTCAGACAAAAAGAGAAGATGAACCGTATCACATTCAAATAAAACAGTAAAAATATTCACATGTAATGCAGATCTTTTTTCTTAATTATTATAATAACGATTCTTTAAATTGCTTGTTTCAGTGCATCAGTTTGGCAAAAGACAAACTGCGTTAGGATGATTTATTAAATATCTTTAACTGGATTAGTTAAAGATGATCATCCAATAAAAGCCCAGTGTTACAAGTGGTGCACTGAAGTTTCAAACTCAGAATTTTGTATTCATTTATTTATTTATCTATCAGTATTTTTTTTATATTCTTGCCTTTCTCCATTTATTCAGTATAAAACATGGAGTCAGTAATCATTCCAGTTCTTACAGTAACTGTAAGTTGTGAAATGAAAAGCTTAACATTTTCTGAAGGAATGCACATTTCTTGTTAACTTTGAGAAGGTACGGGCTGACAAACTGCTTGGTTCTCTCACTGATCTGGAAGTTGTGCTCTCCCAAACGCAATAAATGGTTGCTGATAAACAAAATACATAAACAGATTTGTGCAATACAAGAATAATCAGCAAATGGTAATCTCACTCAGAGAAACACTACAAATACAGTACACCAACAGCATAAAACTCAATAAGATTAAACACCCAATGGGGCTGAGAGATATGGCTTTAACACTGTCTGATGTTCTAGCTGTCATAAAAAACAACTGAAAAACAAAAAAAACATGAACAGCTACAATGTATTTGCCTCTTCTTTTTCGTGCAATGAGAACAAATTATAACCAAAACACAAAGTGTGATGTATTTGTATAGCTATGGGTTCATAATCATGTTATCAGACTGAGATGCTGAAGCTGGATCAGGTTTATTTTCTGGGACAAAAGCCAAGAGGCTGTTTGCCGACAGAGACACAATGAGCAACAATAAAACTCCCCACCACCCCCAGGCAGCTCCAGCAAGCAGAAAAATGACCAGAGACCTTCTGGTTGTTATGTGATCCTGCTGAAAAGAGACGGCCACCTGCAGCTGGGATTTATACTGTGAGAGAGAGCTGCCCCAGTTTTCTGAGCATCTTCATTGGTCAGGAGGGAGACCGTGTCCACGTCTGTTTGCTGGGAGTGGGGGGCAAGCTGATTGGATTTAACGATTAAAGCAAGTTGTGCTGTCAAGATAGCAAAGCTGCTGTTTACACTGAAAAACACTGCATTTCTTTCAGTTCTTCTCCTAAACAGCAGATGCTGCTAAAGACCAAAGTAGTGGTTAAAAATAATAGGGGCATTTTAACTGAATTAGCACAATCCACATTTCTTAAAATTAGCCAATTTGAGCAGTTAAATAATTTGAAGACAAAAATATGAAAACAGGCTGTGTTGCAGAATTTAAACAAATGGGGGGATTGATGGGGAAATGTGGGAAGGGGGTGGAAGAATGCATGAGATAGAAGCACTTGAATTAATTTTCCCTCATCAACAAAAACATTCTAACCCAACTGCAGACTGTAGGAGATCTGGTAGAGTGCTGTGTGAGTGGGTAAATGAGGACACAGATTGTAGTGTGAAGTGCTTTGAGTATCCTGGTTGGGTGGAAAGGTGCTATACAAGTACAGTCCATTTACCATTTGCCATTACTGTTTTATACCCAATAGAGGATTAGGGCCACTGATAAAAGTCAGAATCCTGACTTTAATCACAAAATTATGAGATTAAAGTCAGAATTCTGAGAATAAAGTCAGAATTGTTTATTTAATTAGTGGCCCTAATCCTCTTTTGCAGTTTTACATCATAAAACAGTAAACCTCAAAAATAATTTCAAATCCTAAAAGAAGGGAGCAGTCTGGTGAGGTAGTGGTTAACACTGTCATCCTAAATGTATTTTGTCATAATTTGACTGTGATGAAAAAAGAAAACTTTTTTTATCAAATTGAGTATTTTTTATACTTTAATTACTTTAACACCTTTTGGTTAAAATGTGAGTTTCTTGTTCTTTTTTTCCCCCCAGTCAGAATGTACAGAGTGTCCGTTTTATATTTAGATGTATTTGAACACAGTATCTCACAGCTGTGAGCTTCCCAGCAGCTGTTACCTGTTACCTCAATTTACTTACAGAGCTTCGGGTTTCTTTCTGGGAAACTGTTTTTAACTTTAGAATTAGAAGATTCTCAATAAAACTATAGTACTTTCACAATTTGAATTAAAAAAAACTATATGTATTTGTGTGTACAAACCACATGAACATTTAATGCAATTGGACTTGCATGTACTTGTAACTCTGTGTTRTTTTCTGTTCCAATAGTTCAGCACTAATAAATAGAAACACATAAATAAGAAACAAAACTCTGCCTGCTTGAGAGGAAAAGTGCAGAATAAGTGATGCACTCATGATGCCATCATGCCAACATATGTGCAACCCTCACGCTAGCTGACCTGCTCCGAGTCAGCCTTTAGAAAAGCACAGGCATATTTCAATACCACAGTTCCTAGATTTATCAAGGTCGGGTTGTGAGAGGACCACAAAAAAATATTTTCACCCTTGAAAAGAATTGTCTTTTGCATATTATTAAAAATCAAACTCAATAATATCTACTTAATTTAAATCAGTAACATTTCCAAAACTGCAAGGTCGAACTAAGCAGACCGGGCTTCTCTGAATAAAWRCTTATTAATACAGTCTGAKTCCTCTGTGAAATTATACCAAAATATTCAAAAAATATTTTAATCATTTGGTGTATCAGGATATTAATGAATAAATAATTAGTTTTTAAAAATGTAGCAGGCTAACAAGTCTTTGAAATATGCAGAATACAAATTAGAGACCTTAAGAAAAAAGATCCTTTTTAAAATCAAATACACTGTTTTACATTTACTTCAAGTGGCCTGATTGCACTAAACATAACTGGTATGAGCTGGTATTCCTCAGATGTTTTTCCCCTTGGTGCCCAACAACAAATAGTCTAATATTAACCAAACYAGTGAGCTGGAACAGATGGAGTTTTCACATCATGCCTTCAGTCTCAAGGCGGTGTAACCAATCAGTGTCAACAGCATGACCAGAGCTGGCACAATTACATAAAACTTTATCTTGCAGTAATGTATATATATATAT
>NW_013952567.1:306767-310114 GCF_001266775.1 Austrofundulus limnaeus | reverse complement strand
AGAGAGAGAGAGAGAGAGAGAGAGAGATTAAAAAATAAACATACATGAAAGTGAGCTTCATCTACTGCATTTTCTTCTTGTGTTAACACATTGCTGCCTTCTTACACTTTTCATTTACATGTCATTTTCAATTAAACTTTCTATCTAGATAGACACCCAGGAACTTAGCTGACTCTGAAAATTCCCTCCAACTTTGGAGGTGAGTAACCATTCATTGACTTCTTGTTAGTGAAAACAATCGATTCTGTCTTATTTGGATTGACAGAACATTCCTGTTCCTGGAACCATCTTGGATATTGAGTGAGTTCCCATAAAATGAGCAGGAATTCATCAGACATATATCAGGATGAGTTGATTTCAAAAATACATTTAGAAAAGAGGACCATCAGTTTTTGTTATTGTTAATTTGCTTTCATGGGATTAAAAAAAATGAGCTACACATCAGAATTCCTGAATGCAACCTTAAATTCAAAAGTATTTGTTTTTCCAACATTCGAGATGGTCTAATTCTGGATTCTGATTGGTCRAAGATAACGGTAGGAGGTGACCTCAGCGGAAAAACTCAGAACTGCCTTCCTATAAAAACCAGGGCTGCAGGTGA
The DNA here is from genome assembly GCF_001266775.1 of Austrofundulus limnaeus. Classification (NCBI taxonomy): domain Eukaryota; kingdom Metazoa; phylum Chordata; class Actinopteri; order Cyprinodontiformes; family Rivulidae; genus Austrofundulus; species Austrofundulus limnaeus. The sequence continues at coordinate 309,513 of NW_013952567.1, read as the reverse complement.
AGTCCTCTCATCAACAGGATCACTCAGCAATCATGAGGTCTCTGGTGTTTGTTCTGCTCATTGGAGCTGCTTGTAAGCACTTCTTTTTATTAGTATTCAACTGGTCCGATATCCGAGTTTTAAAACTCTCAATTTGATTTTAACCCTTTTGTCTTCTGTGTTTCCAGTTGCCTTGGATGACGACAAGATCGTCGGAGGGTATGAGTGCCCRGAACACTCTGAGCCCCATCAGGTGTCTCTGAATGTTGGCTACCACTTCTGCGGTGGCTCTCTGGTCAATGCAAACTGGGTTGTGTCTGCTGCTCACTGCTACCAATCGTAAGTGTACAAAATTACTTGTTCCTCTATACACCTAAAGGTTTGATTTACTTGGGTTAGCTTTGGTTATTTTTGTGTGTTTGCACTCAGTATGTGTCTTTGAACTAATTCTAGCCGCATCGAGGTGCGTCTGGGAGAGCACCACATCAAGGTCACCGAGGGAACCGAGCAGTTCATAGACTCTGCCAAAGTCATCCGCCATCCTGAGTACAACTCCTACTACATTGACAATGATGTCATGCTGATCAAGCTGAGCAAGCCCGCCACCCTCAACTCATACGTTCAGCCTGTGGCTCTGCCCAGCAGCTGTGCTTCTGCTGGCACCATGTGCAGAGTCTCCGGTTGGGGCAACACCATGAGCTCCAGTGAGTGCTGAAAGAAGGTTTTACCATGTATGTTTTGAGTTTTTAACCATGTTTTATTAATGCATTTTTCCATGTTTCAGCTGCTAACAGGGACAAGTTGCAGTGTTTGGATATCCCCATCATTGCCGACGAGGACTGTGAAAAATCCTATCCTGGAATGATCTTCCCCTCTATGTTCTGTGCCGGATACCTGGAGGGAGGCAAAGACTCTTGCCAGGTATGTAACAAGTTGAAACTTTAGAGGCTGCAAGCAGAGAACTTCAGTCAATACAAGAAATTTTTAATGATTTCTCAAGAACAATATCAGTGAACTCAGTCATGTTTGTTTCTCTTTGTTATCAGGGTGACTCTGGTGGTCCTGTTGTGTGCAACGGTGAGCTGCAGGGTATTGTGTCCTGGGGCTACGGATGTGCTGAGAAGGACCACCCTGGTGTCTACGCCAAGGTGAAAATTATCTCAATATTTTTGCATCACATACTGTGTTTTATATAACATCTTAAAGGATTCATGCATTAAAACTCCTCGTACTTTCTCTGTTCTCAGGTCTGCATGTTCAGTGACTGGCTGCAAAGCACCATGGCCAATAAYTAAACCTGAGCTTTCCTCAACCATCCAACACTGCTGCAGTTCTTCTGTCATTCCAACTATTTGGATAGTTTGTTCAGAACAATGTGCTGCCAGGTTCACTCAAATAAATAACATCTCAACATCTAACCCCCATTTTTGTCTTGTCATAATTCATCTGTGTTGGCTAACATAAAATAAACCAGTGATATTTAAAAAAACTTAAGTTTGGAGAGACAGTTAAAGTCTGATCAGAGTAATGAGCTAATGAGTAGTCTAAGCTATTAGCTCATCTGTGTAGTCATAATTAAAACTTAGATTTTCCAACAATGTCAAAGAGCAAGAGAAGCTGTTTAATTCCAATACATAACATTCTCCTCTTTGTGTTGTGTGTGCCTATATCTGGCAGTGACACTATAAAGTCATACAACAATATGTGATCCAGTCTATTCCTCCAAAACGGTTTTTATTTTTAATCCATCTCAAGTAGTCAGATTATTCCCAGCAAATGAATAAACTTGACTGGAAAGTATCAAACATGTGTATGGTTCAGTGAAGAACACACCCAGTGATTATAACAACATTCAACCCAATCTGACAGAAACAGATGGTGTATTCACACAATGCCTTTACTTTCAAGGCTGTGACACTCAWCAGTGTCAGCTGCATTAGACCAGATAGAAATGTGCATAAAACTTTACTGACAGGCAAACACACTTGAACATAAAGGGAGCCTAATTTGATGCATTCAAATATGTTTAAAATTAAATTTTATAATATTTTTGTTGGCAAAAATTGTGCTTTTGGTAGCCTATTTATAATTGCTTACATGGAAACAATGCATTTGGTAAAAATAAATATTTAAAAACTGCTCCCTGATAACTCCCTGTTAAATGCTGCATGTTTGGGTGTGTGTCTCTGTGTTTGTGTGTTTAAAAATCACCGAGCATTTTATATTGTTAATAAATTCCTCATAACTGTCAAAATTCTAAAAATCTAGCTAAATGATGCCCTATGTTTATTAAAGAGATTGCTAACTAACTAGCTAGCTAGTTAACTAGCTAACTAACGAGTATGCAAGTAACTACTCATACGACAGACAGATATCTGTAGAATTAAAGGGRCAATATCATGTAAAATCAACTTTTTTTGAGTTTTATATCATGTTATAATGTTATACTCTCATTAAAAAAACATGCCCAATGCCTTACTCTGACTCATTCATGCATGTTTGAGAAAACCTGCAGCGTTTTTAGGAAGCCWKGCTGAGGAGCAAAACGACAGGTGGAAACCAGAAACGCCTTTTGGTACCAGAAACACCTCTGGGACGTGTCTTTAAGCCGAACTTCCTCATGGCGGAGGCTCTCGGGTCACAGTGAAAGTGAAAGCTAGCTTCTGTGCTCTCAACATTAGTTCTCACTCAGTGAAGCTCTTTTCAGATTAAAAAAAACCTTTGAGGAAATGCATTTTCAGAAGCCAAGTAAACTGCATCATAGCAC
>NW_013952567.1:286290-305806 GCF_001266775.1 Austrofundulus limnaeus | reverse complement strand
ACCCCGGATAGGTGGAAGAAAATGGATGGATGGATGGATGGGTTAATATATCTGGTCAGAATGAAACTGTCAAAAATTTAAGATTGTAAGAAAGTTCTTACTACCAACTGTATCCCTTATTCAGAAGATAAAATAACGAATAAATAAATTAGTTCAGTCAAACGTTTTGTTAGACTGTTGTTTCTGTGTGTTTAGCTTTTTTAAATTCTGTATAGGTTTCCTAAATTCATTCATTACAATTCATATAATAATACAAAGTGTAACATAATTGATTTTTACATTACTTTACCTTTACAGCTTATGAAACATAAATTAATTGTGTGTGGGATCAATAAAGTTGTATTTTGTAGTCCTGTAAGAAGTTTTAATACATTGTTTTTGGTACCTGTTTTTCTCAAATTGTGTGTGTGTGTTTGAATAAATGAGGGTGCCGTATTAACGTGCTTTATGAAACAAAGTCCATTCATTTGTAGTTCACAGCGCAGCGGTGCCACCTCCAATATGGCGGACGCACAGACTCACAGCAGCGGACCGAGGTTCCTACGTATTAATTACTATGCCCCCCCCCCCACCCCCCCACCCCCAACGGGACGGAACAGAAGCAGAAGGAGGTTCTTAAAGAGACAGGGCAATATCAAGGCGTTTAGAAGAAGTGATGAGAAAATAAGTTTGTTTTTCCATTTAAACATAAAAACAACATTTTAATAACAGCTAAAGGTGACATAGATATTTTATTATGGTATAGTATTTAAATATATGCCTGAGAAACACATAACATAGGCCCTTTAAATAAACACTACCAGTGTTGTACAAAATCCAGTTCCCCTGTGAAAAGCTGTTCCGCCTACTGGTTAACTTTGGAGAGAATCGCTGGTCCAGCCCTCCCAGCACAGGGGGAACAGATTTTCACAGCGGAACTGAATTTTGTACAACACCGGAACTGGTGTTTCCTAGTTTCGTGACAAAGTCGGACATATTTGACGATGCACTGTCAATGTCAAAAGCAGCAAAATAGCCGCTAGCATACCTGATCTCAGAATTTGTTCTTTATATAGGACACCTGGTGGCGTTTTCTTTGTGAACGCGTCGTAAAAACAGGTCGTTCGGTTAACTGTTCGTAGTTTTCGTGTTCCCGGTTGTTGTTTTTCCGAACTCTTCTGGGTGAGTCGACCGGACCAGAGATGCGCCTCACGCTGCAGCTGCTGATCTCTCACGGCCGGAAGGGCCGCAGAATGGGCCTGAACCCGGAGTCCCGGATAAACATGCTTCGGAACATTGTGACTGGACTCGTCCGATACGAGAGAATAGAAACCACGTATGCACGAGCCGACGAGGCCCAGTTCTACGCCGAAAAGGTAAACTTACAATAACGAAATCTTTCAGTAGCCCCCTTTTTTAAATTTTGAAAAGTAGTACCTGTATATGTTAAAACAATAAATTAATTTATTGTCAACCCTGTCTGCAAAATATCTCATTGAGATGTTCGGTTCGATACTTTAGTCTCACGGTTCGATATTTTTTTCGATACAAAAAAAGAAATTTCCATGCCCCTTTTAACTTGTAATTTATTTATATTAATTATGAACATTTGTTTAACCTCAAAGTACAGTTTTTTTAAATTAAATGTTGCTGAAACAGCAAGTTTCTCAGTGGATCTGCGCTCAAAATGCAGCCTAGGTRGAGTAGTCGAACACAGATCCACTGATCCTTCAACACAGAGCATCTTCAGAAGACATGAAGATAAAGTAAAATTTTAAAATCTGTATTGTTCGATACAGCACTGTTCGATACGGGTACATGCATTGCTGCACCCCTAATAAATATATATATATATAATCAATCACACAATTTAAGGGGTCTTGCACAGGAATTCACAGAAGAGGAGTACTGAACAAATTCTGTGCTCTGAAGTTTGAACATTGCCGACTTGTACTCCACATTATGAGTCTAAAAGCTGAGATCCAGTCAGAGGAWTCCCACCTCTTCGAGGTTCTGTTAAAGTGATCAGCTCCCAAAACTTGGTTTTCATCCTTGTGGAATTTGCAACGATTTTACTCAACCGACTGCAAACTTTCTTTTTAATCTGTAACCCTGTTATCTGCCACTTGTTACGATGTTCAGTGTCGGAGTCTGCAGCTGGACAAACCTACTGCATCCTTGTTCTCCAGCTGACAACTGACAACAAACTTAGTGTTTATATTCAGAGAATGCAGGTTTCCTATTTTAAGTGTGTGTATTATTATTATTCTGTATATTTGAAACATTAATAAAGAGCACATATTTATTTCTATTTGAGTACTARTACTAGAAAACTTGAGTGTGTGATGACTACACTCTCCTTTTTGTTTCATTTATTTTCCTCAGATACATTAAGTTGTTCTTATAAATATTTACACCACACAGACTCCCGGTGTTGGTCATTAGAGAAGATCCTCATTCTGAATCTTCTAGTGTTGCTTGATGTGTGAAAACTACTGTACTGTGCTGCTTTTCCCTAAAAAAATCTTTACTCGCTGCATATTTTTACATAGAACTAGTTAACCATGCAGCAAGCTCTGATTTTAAATTCTCTGACTGCGAGTGGTTCTGACTATAGATGTGTTTTTCTCCATCTTTTCCAGTTGATCGACTATGCCAAGAAGGGAGATACTGATGAGAAGGCGATGAAAATGGCCAGCTTTTGGCTCACGGTACGTGTCTGCAGCAACTCTAAAGTTTCAATCCGGGTAGATCTAAATGTAAAACAGTTCATTTGATGTTTACTCGCTCCTTTTTTTTTCTCTCTCCCCATCAGGAAAAGGACCTCGTACCAAAGCTTTTTAAAGTCCTCGCCCCTCGTTATGAAAATCACTYGCATTGCTACACGCGGCTGGCGCGCATTCCTAACAGAAAGAACCTGGACAGAGCCAAGATGGCCGTTCTGGAGTATAAAGGCCACCCGTTTCCACCTCTGTTTCCTGCAAAAAAGGAGAACGATCTGACTCTCATTAACCAGCTGATTCGAGGCCTTAGAGAAGACAGGGCTCAAAAAAATAGATGCAAATCATGAATAATACCATCATATTGTTACATTAATGATTTTTGAATGGTGAAAAAAAAATGCTTCTTGTTGTGCATAAAGGGTCTGATGCACTTCAGAGTGAGACAGATGGTAAAACCTGCAGCAGAGGCTGGTTTCTTCATTTTCAATAAAGTAACTAAAAAACATCATATGCCTCTTGTTCTCTGTTGGGTGAAAAATTGTATTGATTTCCAATAAAAAAATATATTTTTTAAATTTAAAATTATACAAAACAATGATTCAATAACTTATCAGTTGCAGTTTTCATGTCTTCATTGAACCAAAATGAGTTCCTTCAGATATTTTTTGTGTTGGAATTAGGAAAATAAGATGACGTGTTGGAACCAAGTCATGATTTTTGTCTTTAAAAGATTGAATGTGTCAACGATGTCTTCATTGTAAAAACAAAAGAAGGAACAGAGTTATTTTATTTTTTGGTAGAGATGCACCGGTTCACTTATTTTTGTAGATACCGATTTCTGGTTTTTCAATAACCGTCCTGATACGATTTTCTTTCAATGAACTAACCTATGCAAAGTTGTAAACATTCAAATTTATGCTGTCTTAAAACAAATGCATCCTAAAAACTAAAAAAAACTGCTCTATGCTGACAACATGTTGCCATCCCAGAAAGAAAGGTAGATATATGCTGTTCTAAAAATTGCTAGATGACATCTTTTTTGCATATTTGGTGGGGCTGCTCAATATATCGAAAATTTATCATCATTGCAATAACGGCCTGTGCTTTATGTAGCCTRTATCACAAAAAAGCTGCAGAAACTACAATAAATGGTTGGCTCAAAAGTTTGCATTTATGCGTTTTGTCACTCAGATGGAAGTTTGAAGTATTTCACCAATCAAATGGAGCCATTCATGTATTTGGCCAATTGGATGGATCACTTCATATAATAAAATACATGTTGGAATGAAAATTAGTTTTTTTTTTTCTGAACCCAGAGCAGAAAGACATTAACACTACATACTTATGTATTTGTTCATTTATCGTAAGTSATATCGTCATCGCAGTATTAAGCACTGTTATGTCATAGTTTTTTTGTTTTGTTTTTATCGTGCAGCCCCTAACATTTGGTCATTTCAATGCTATTGTGATCCAGGCTGTATGAAAGATAAAGGTGGGTGAAAAATACCAAATATTGTTGAGAAGTACAATTGAAATAAATAGAATTGTTTATAATTTTAATGATTTGCCTAGAACGGCACATATAGAACCACAATCACATTTATTTTTTTCCTGTAATGTCATGGAGGGAAAAGATTTCAATTCATTTTCAGGCAGAGATGGAAATTAGCTAGAACATTATCTTCTATCCATAGTTCCTGCTGCAAATCACAGTTACGTTTGGTGAAATACATTAAACCCTCCTCGTTTATCCGAGCTTGGAACTGGCAGGGTCCAGTAACACTCAAGCAGAGCTTTCTGTGTAGTTTTGTTTTTTTTTAAAAGCTTTTCTTTTTGGAGCCAACAACAAAATACTGTAAAACATTTTATTTTATACTATTACTATGTGAAAGAGTGCAATTGCATTTTTTGCTGTCACTTGTCTAAACCACAACACTTTGTGTTTACTAAAGTCACAGTGACAAGAGGTGAACAGACACAACTACTGATATAAAACCTTTCTGAAAGCTTGGCACTTTCCTCCTGCTTTTAACAAACATCAACTGTCCTGCAGGTTTTAGCTGTTTCTCTGCTTCAACACACCTGATTCAAATAGCTAAATCACCTACTCTTAATGTCATCAAGTTTAGCAGAGGTCTGTCAATCACTTATTCATTTTAGTCAGGTGTGTTGAAGCAGGGGGATATCTAAGACATTCAGGACAATAGGTCACAAAGAACAGGGTTGAAGATTCTACTTTAAAGCATGGCAGAAGGAGTAACATCATTTTGCACTGATTAAATAGGGTATGTTCTGCAAAATTGACCTTTTTTGCGCTTTATATCATGTTATGTCATTCCCTTGTCAAAAACATACCCAGAATATAAAAATAAAATGTCAAAAAGAAAAAAATAAGTAGGTCCTCTGGATGGGTTCTTTGTTAGTGAAACATTTCGTCTCTCCTCCAAGAGACTTCCTCAGTCTGAACACAAGTTAGGAGTGATCAGGACTCTACCACAGAGCAGACAGTGTCCCTACAAACACAGGAGCCAGAGTGAAAGAGAAGCAGTGCGGTTATCCTGACTGGGCTTTTCTGAAAGCAGATAAGAAACCCAAACAGGATTCCAGCCAACAACCAGCTGAAAATGAAGACCCTAAAACCAGACCCAAACCAGTCGTCATTCCATATGTGGCGGGAGTTTCAGAGAAACTGAGACGTTTATTCTCTAAACATGACGTCCCAGTGGCTTTCAAACCCCAAAACACGTTACGACAAAGATTACTTCATCCCATAGATCCAGTTCCCCGGCAAAAACAGCCACTGTTCAAAAGAATGAGCCAGCACAGACGAGCTACATCGTCGGGTCAGGACTCTGCAGTTTACACTCATCTACAGGCCAGCGGTCACTCTTTCAGGGATGAAGATGTTCTCATAGAGAGGAACATTGGTTTGAGAGAGGAGTAAAGGAAGCCATCTTTGTGAAGAAAAAACGTCCACCATTAAACAGAGGTGGAGGCCTTCGTGTCCAGTTGTCCTGTCTCTCCTCCAAGTCTCTTGGAGGAGAGACGAAACATTTCACCAAAGCAGAACCCATCCAGAGGACCTACTTATTTTTTCTTTTTGATTTTTTCTACCTGGATTACTGAGATGCATCCAGTAAAAAAAAAAAAAAAACGTATTTATTTAAATAACAAAAAGCAAAAGCCGACATGGTGGCAAAAATCTTGCACAAAGCTGGGCAGCAGCTGGGGGACTGAGAATGATGGTAGAAAACCAGCAATGAACCAGCAAGAAAGTGATGGCAAGAGATCGGTTATCCTGAGAGAGAGAGAAGATGGACAACACCTGGGAGGGAGAATGATTACAGAGTGACTAACTGGAAAAATACAGAGAAGCAGGTGGAATGAGAAATGGCACAGAGAGAGACAAAAGGAAAGGAGCTAAAAACTAATACGTACACAAAGAACCACAGAAATAAAATCCAAACACACAGACCCTGACAGAGTGTTGCTTTGACTCRCTCATGCATGTTTGAGAAATTATTAAAACCTGTTGTAGCCGTTTGGAGCTGCCTTAACACTTGCTGGTACAAAGCTCCTCCCTGGAGCTCAGTCTGCAGCAGAGTTCACCCCTATGACGTACGAAGACATGCTGAAGTGGGAGTGTCAGAAATGGTATGAGGTTCTTAAAGAGACAGAGGTCAATTTCAAGGGTTTTGGACAGGAAATTAACATATGAATTAAGCCTACAGGTACAATGTTCCATCCAATTTTTTATATAATACACCTAAAGCCTCTGAAAACCTTCCCACCGATGTGAAGGTTCTGCTTGTTTTGCATAGTTTCCTCTAGTTTTGGTTCAGAACTTAAACTGTTATCTTCAAATATGTTAGACATGATCCTGTGTTGATGCTTCTTCAAATAAAATCACTTTACTTGGAATTCATTCAAATGCTGCTTTGTGCCATGGCAGATCAAAAAACCTTTTAGAGAAACTTTTTGAGAACCAAATTAGTTTGGCAGGAATGGGGAATAACGTTAGGCAGCCATAAAACAGAGAGGCTTCGGGTCAATGCTTACTTCCAAACACAAGGTTAGCAAATTTAGTGGAAGATCAAAAGCACTCAAGCACAAAAGAGGGCTAATATGATACAAACCTCTGCAGACGACAAAATCAAGTGTTACTAACACCACCTCCTGTCTACGAATGAAATGTTCATATAAATCTGTCCTCTGCTTTGAAAAGTGACACATGGTAATTGAAAAAGGTTGCAAWAAAATGCAAAATGACATTTATTACCTGACCTATAACAAAACAATAATAATTCTTGTGCCTAAACATTCATGTCATGTGCTATTATTTATTATGGACATTTGAATAGGAAGCATAAAGAACAAGTCACTGCAGGAGCACAGGTGCAGACATTAGTATTAACACTACAACAGCTTTTTGTCACCATTATTAATTACACATCTACTTCTCATGCCACAGTSTGTGGATTAAATGGTCTTTTGTCTTGAAGTGCTTTAGTGTAATTCAGAGGTGCARGTGCTTAGAAATAAGTAAAAAGAAAAATACCTCAAAAATTAATTTCACAGATAAGTAACCAAGTCATAAAAGTGTTCACAACCATCGGTAAAGTAAAAGCACTTTTACACACACTTAACCAAGTTAAAGCAATTTACAAATTTTCTTAAGAAAAGTGTAAATTGCTTAATTTGCTAAACTAGGTTTAATGGAACCAGTTGACATAACTTGGTTTGGTAAATCCAACACCTCATTGTTTATAGTGCATAAAAGCCCTTTCATAAATTATGGTCATATTTAAATTTGTCGTGTAATGAGATGTTAAATTTTAAAGTTAAGTAAAAGTACAATTTTTGTGTTTTGAATGAGACAGAATAAAAGTAAAAGTTAATTTAAAAAAATACTTGGTAAAAATTACAGATCCTTGAAAATAATGCTTAAGTGCTGTAATGGAGTAAATGTACTTTACTATAACCTATGGTGTCTCCACAGATGTGCACATTTCCTTACATATCAGTGTTTTTACTTAATACCAAAGAGCCTTGCATACTAATAAAAAAGGGAATTTACCATAAATTTGTACCATAAATTAAATCAAAATATGTAATTTCCCTGGAAATGAATCATTTATGAAGTTTATAGTTAAAAGGAATCAGACTGAAATGCTGGCAGTGAGTGGAACTGTAAGGCCTGCCAGGATCTGAAAGGGATATGACTGGAGACTGTCCCCAGTGCATTTTTCTTTAGTACACCCTCASTAATATGAATAAACTCTAAATAAATGATTTACATATATTAGATTTACCACTTTTGGACTTATGCCATTCCTGCAAAACAACCTCCCTATTAACACAGGGTGTAAATAACAACCAGACAAGATCTTTAATAAAACCATATTTTATTATTCATTTTGGCAAAAAGAGTATATGTACAGCGTATTTAGATTTATTATTTGACACCATTAAAATGCATTTAAACGGTGCTTTAGTGATGTGCTCTTAATCAGATCGCTCTGAGTCTCCTAAAAGCTGTGCTCTTTTCTGTCATGCATACATAATCTAATTTCTTCGAGTTCTCTCCTAGAGACTTTGTKTCTTTCTTGTAGTTAAACATCAGTATACACAAGGCTGAAGCAGTGATACTTTATCAATAAAGCCTGTCGAGTCGTGGCAACAGTTGAAACGGCAGACATGCCAAACACAAACCAGACGTAATCAGAAATAACGATTAGTACTCTAAACTCAAGTATGGTTCCGTTCCACAGACTAATTTACACCTCAGACTACACTCCAACACGTTACACACCACAGTCTTAAAATCGGTACTGCATGACAGCAAGACTTCCACTGACAAATCTGTGGGCTATTCTCCTAAGTCAAGGTAAAACCACTGGGATTATCAGTGTACGTTCCGAAAATTTTAACAATTTGAACRAAGCATTAATTGTTCCCCTATATAGCATCTAGAAAACTGGCGATGTCTTCTGTTTGTATTTACATCTGGAATAGCTCTCAGAGAAGTGGAAATAAAGCAGTCTCAAAAGGCTGACATCACAAATAAAACAGACCAGGAACATTAAAGTGCTCCATGCAGGACAGACAAAATGTACAGTTGTGTCGCTGTTTTTCACAGTTCAGCTGCAAGACTTTAACATTTTTATCTCTTAGCGCAATACAAAACTGAGGGTATTTGTTCAGCTTTCTGCACTGTACAACACTGACGTGTAAAAAGCCAACAAATAAAACAATCAGGTTTCAGGTACAAGACAGGGGTGAGGATGAAGTTACTTTTGGTGAAAAGCCTGGTCCTAGATCATCAATRTGCTGTGAATGGAAGCAACAGAAAGCTAAAATAGTTAATGGTATCAGAGTAACTTCAGAATCAGCCCTGCCTTTGTGCTGTCTTGAATCGATACATTCACCAACGTCCACATACACAGACGACAGGTTTCAACAGGTATATCCTGCACTTTAGTGAAAATTTACCTAAAATCAACGCAGTTTATAACACCTGCTTTTTATTGGGTTTCAAACAGCACGAGACAGMTTTGATTGGAACAACTAAAAGGAATTCTGCCATCAAAAATATATATACTGAAGCCTACTGTATGTATTTACACATTTGAAGTTACAATACACACAATAAGCAAATATTTGTTGGTCACATGGAGTACACACATCTGTTTTTGGACAGGAAGTACAATACAATACAAACATGCATGTTTTACGGGTACTGTACTAGTAGGCACCCACAGTAAATGTGACAGTTTTACAGTTTCACACCAGCACATTAATCCAAAATAACCAGCTGCAATGAAGGCATATACAGCAAGTATAGAAATTAACCCAACAAACTCCATATACCATAAATATATCTAAACTTTATCAAAATGTGTCAAACATTTAAAAAAATGTTCATCGATGAGCTATATACACAATGGCGTGACATTTTTGCTGTGCTCACAGCACCAACTAGAATGTAATGATGCGAGTAAACAAAAACAAAACAAATCTTATTTCCTTTTTTGAAATAAAAACTATAGAATCGACGCTCCCAACAGTTTTAGCTATTTACAAAATCTTGCAGGCACACCAAAGTTGGAGCCTCATGAATTTTTGAATGAAAAGATTTCAAGAATTTTGTTCATTTCCACATTGTGCACAGCTGTTCTATTGCTCTGGCTACATCCACCTTGTCATCTTTCTCACTGTGCACCCTCAACTGGTCAACATCAAATATTTATTGCTTCTTTATTCTTTTGAAAGCTCAGCRCATGTATCTCAGCTATGTCCCCTTATCTCTCCATTTTAGTCATTTCCATTCACAAGTAAAAAAAAAAAAAAAGAAAAAATAAAGGGGGAACATTTAGGGTTTTATTTCCTTACTTTTCTTTTCTGTCGCTCCAATTTTTCTTTTATGGATGACCTTTTTGATAGTTGGATTTGTACCGACTGCCCATGTTCTCACTTTCTACTGACATTCTCTCTGCTGCTCTCATGTCTTTTACCGTTCTTCCACCTTTTTGCCTTTCTGTCCATCTCACGCCTTCGTTCCAAAACCTGCTCCACCGCCACTCTGCATGCTGAAATACTCCGTGAAAGAAGGGAGCCGAGGCGGCATTGGGGGTGTGCGCGAGGCTGGGCGTGGGGGTATCGGAGGCGGAGGTGGGGGCAATATCAAGGTCAAATCCGCTGCGGTGGTAATGATCTTCTGCTCGCTGTTCCTCGGTACTTCTTGACCTTTGCGAGCCACCGTCTCCTCAACTGTCTTCACCGGATCCTGGGGGGGAAAAATAACTTAATAAATTAAACGCATCTCTTACCATTTTTTACAATAATGCACAGAATCTGTCAAATAAATATACTTGCTCACAAACAAACGAGCCAAATATACTCAGATTTTGCACACATCTTTACACAATGTTCCTTTTATAAATTACACTTGAACTACGTCGACATGTAAATAAAACCTACGATCTGCCCTGTAGTCACTTTTTTTGATCAATACAAAGCACCTCTTGAGTGCTATTGCATACAAATAAATGAGTTGGTACTTACTGTTATTCATGGCAATGAATGAAATAAAACCTTTTCTGGCACAGAAACTGAGTTATTTACTAAGCAAAGATGCACCATTTTCTAATTCTTCCAGTTATGTAGTCCCCCAGCAGYTACAGATCATCCATCATGCAGCATCGCTTGTGTTTAACTTTAAATCAATCAGACTGATAACCTCCCAGCTTAAGTTTTATAGCCTTTTAGGCACTTTGCTTTAAAAGATGCTGCCATTGTAAAATAGTATTTTGTCTTGTTTTCACTTTTGTGCAAARCATTTAAGGTGTTCCTTCATGCTACATCGTTTCAGGACAGCTGTAGTTCCGCCTTTTTTTTAGGCAGTTGAAAAGACAACACCTACAGAATCAAAAGGTATCCAAGCAAGACCGTTCATATCGAACAGCTTAATTTGGTCGTGTCAGAGTTTCTAATGAAATGTTACCCAATTTCACTCAGATGTTTTAATATCAGGGTGGTTGTTAGATTTTGCAGAGCATCATTCAACCATCACCCCCTGAAGCAGATTGAAGTTTCTGACAAAGCAACAATCATTAAAAACACACTCTTACAAACTCCACTGCTACACTCATGCTTTCTAATTTYAGGCGTGTCTGATAGATAACAGTTAATTTCAAGCTACATTTGACAGTGGCGTGTACGTATAAAACCCATCAGAAAATAAGTAAACATGAGACAGTTTCTGATAACATAGCAGGTACAACAGGATTATAGGAATTTAAGGACACAGGGGTTGTGGCTCAGTATACTTTTTATTTTAATGCTTGTATTTAAATGCAACTTGTTCCTGGAACTTTATGTCACAAAACTTGACAAATCAGATCAGTTTCTCTCTAAAGGAGAGCCCAGACACCCTGCAAAGGAAACTCATTTCAGCCGCTTGTATCCATGATCTTGTTCTTTTGGTCACTACCCAAAGCTAGTGACCATAGATGAGGGTAGAAATGTAGACCAACCGGTAAATTGAGAGCTGAKCTAACAACAGATCGGTCCATCAYTGCAGACGCAGCACCAATCCGCCTGTCKATCTCCTGCTCCATTCTTCCCTCATTCATGAACAAGACCCCGAGATAYTTAAACTCCTCCATTTGAAGCAGGACCTCCTCMCCGACCTGRAGAAGGCACCCTACCCTTTTCACGAGACCATGATCTCGGATTTGGAGGCACTGATCCCCATCCCGGCCGCTTCACAGTCGGCTACAAACCGCTCCAGTGAGAGCTGGAGATCATGATCTGATGAAGCCAATAGGACCACATCATCCGCAAAAAGCAGAGATGTGATCCTAAGGTCACCAAAACAGATCCCCTCAACACCTCGGCTGCAYCAAGAAATTCTGTCCATAAAAGTTATGAACAGAATTGGTGACAAAGGGCAACCTTACAGAGTCCAACCCACACTGGAAACAAGTTTTAGTTCATTTTTGTAATYCTGAACAGGATCAGTTGTGGTGGTGGTCTTAAAGATGGATGGAGTACAGTTTTAAATTAAAATCTGGTACAAAAACTGAAAGTTTAAAGCAGTTTTGTTAGGCTTTTGTTATTTGCATAGACATGTTTTATTATTGTTCTTCGAAGGATGCAGCCCCTGAATTTGGACACAGACACAAACACATGTTACACGTAGACTTACTGACTGTATGGAGAAGAGTTCAGTGAAGTTGGGTTGAGAGTCTCCAAGGAAGGAGCTGTTTCCATAAGCATGATGGGGRAACCTTTCACCCCCTTCACCTCCTTTTGGACTGGACAAAAGAATCCCAATCTGAGATGTCCGAACATGATATGGGAAATTTTTGTTGGCTGCTGACGGTCTTGTAATGACCTAAGACACAAAAAATGATTCTTACACACAAAATCAAAATCAAAGCAAATAAAATCCTGGTAATTCAGAGGTAAAACATGTCATGAGCACAACTATGAAGGAACATTTGAAGGTTAAGATAATGATGTGTGGAGTAGACTTTCAAAATGATGAACTGAGGATTCACGAATCATGAATAATGTACAATCGACTGTGATAACGACAGCTCTTGAATAATGCGAACTTTACAGATGTGTAGAGGCATGTTTGAACACGTGTGTGTGGTACCAACAAGGAAGACGATGTGAGCATAAAGGTGGATGCCGAGCTGAATGCCGTTGACGATCTTCTCTCGAGCCCAACGAGGAATTGCAAAGTTGGCAATCAGAGCCATGACGGGCACTGCGAAAAACCTGTGGAAGACCGGCAGAGAGCAGATTCAGGATAACAATGAGGTGAACGCACATTAAATGAACTGATGAGAATATGGTTTAATGGTGAGAGACGGAGAGTAGGGAGAGCAGAAGATATAAAGCACAGAGTGATAATGATGGAAAGGAGAGGTGTAGATAATGAGGCAAGGGATATGCACTGCAGTGAAGGAGAAACGCAGAGATAATATTAGTCTTTGAAATGCACCCTTCATTTCAAGCCTCCACTATTAGACATTATGAATAAAGGGATGGGAACTAAGAAATGTGTGTTTAGAGGGTTTTATTTTGTTGCATAAAGAAAARAACACTGTTTTCAGTACAAAATATGAATAATCTAGTGCATACCAGTATGTGTATATAAATTTATGTGCATAGTACTCTGATCCATAAATTCACAATGGTTCTTAAAAATAAGTTATTTTCCTCTGGCTATCACTCAAGTAAAGATATCTATAACTGTGGTAGAGAACTGAGATTTGGTACATGGTGTTTACAGAGCAAAATAAATAATTTAAATTTCAGGGTAAGAAAAAAAAACATGTATTTTTCTTCTCCTGCAGTTCCCAGTTCAGGTGTTACTGCCTGCAGCGAGGCGAGAGTGGAGGCAAGCTGCTCAGGTCTCACCATAAAGTGTACGTGGTAAAGAAAGGGATGTAGAAGGGCTGCTTCTCAGGGTAGTGTTTCAGGGAGATCAGTACGGCGTAGCAGAACCACACGTAGGCGACCAGCTGCAGGGCCATCAGGCCGTAGCCAGCGGGGCTCTCGTAGACATAAAGCACTTYACCTGGGTCAAAAAACTGGCACAGAAACACGAGACCCATTAAACACAAGCAAAAGTTTTCCACAGAGAAGACAAAAAAAAGTGTTGGCTTGACATCTAGTTGTAGCCTGCGTCCTGCTTCCAAAGACAGATCGCTCCTGGTTCAGCTGATTCACTGCAGAGACCGAGCCAAAAAAGCCCAGCTTGTTCCGTTCCGTCTTTGTCTTTGACACTTCTCCACATCTAGGTCACCGGCATGTGTGCTCACAACTTTGTGGGTGTGTGTTTGGCACGCGCGCACACACTGGATTGCGTTTCACAGTGCGGTGACTGAATCGCACGGGCCGTACTGCATTACTCTTACTACATAATGCAAAGTGCTGAAAGCTCAGTGTGGAGCTTCTTGGAACACAACCCAGCCAAGCAGAGCCTGACGGATTCCAAACTGCAGCCCTAGTACCAGTAACATTTTTAGAGTCTCCATTCCAGTTCCACTTGTAACCTAGTTTTGCTTATTTTAGGAGTTCCCCTGAGTTTCAACCTCTGTAAGAGCATCTCTGTGTAAGAGGACAGGCGGCAGATAACTCCTACTGTATCAGAACCACATATTGTGAGAGATGGTTGTATGCACCAATGTTAAAAATAGCACAGACAGTTCCACAACACTCTTCTTCTAGGATCATTACCACCCTGTATTCAAAGGCTCTAATCCTCTGTTTCTAAAAGCAGCAGCTTTACATCTGACTGTGCAGAAGCCTCTGCACTCTTCAGAGATATACTGTACGTGCTTCCTAAAACTCCACAGAGTGTTATTAATTCATAAGCTCACGTGCTCAGCAACATAGGTGGTAAAGTGAGTTCCTATCTTCACACACAGAACATAAAAAAGCAGTGTAGTTAATGAGTGGAGGTCTCTCACTGTGCGAGACTTACAGTAGAGATCATTGATCTAAAGTTAAACATACATGAATTTTTCTTGTGTGATTGAAAATGCACTGWTTTTCTACCAGAATCCTAGATTCTGAACCCAAAGGAATGTATGGATTTTTCTACATTGAAGTTGATGCACTTTCATAATTAGCAATAAGTCAATGTAATGAGTTGCTTGACAGAAAAAGCCATTACAGCCCACGCTCAACTGTGGTGCTCATTCCTTCATGAATATTTATGAGATTATTTWAAAAAAAGCCAAAGAGAGCTATAACATGAGTGGGGCTGCTCTGTTGAGCACTGCCAAGTCAGAAAACTTGCTACAAAAGAATTGGGACCCGAGTAATGGAAAAACCTATTTAAAAATGGGAACGAATCCTACCTGTTTTGTAAAACTATCCACACAKCAAAGATTTATTTGGCTGCCAAGGCTCATACTGCAAGTGTTACTGGTGGCACTGGTTATTCCGACTGCTCCTTGGATTTACTCGTTTTCCCAAAAAAGAAAATATTAATCAATGGTGAAAAAACACCCATTACAATTTTAACATTGTTAAATTATGTTATCAAACGTATTGTTTTGTAAATGTTTTATAAACTTGTATTGCCCAAAATGTTTTGAGWGGCTGAAGCGAGGCAGTTGATTGCATAAACGTGAACCTAAAAGCCAACAACCTTAAAGTTGCAATAAAACCATATTATCAAACATTTAACATATTAGATAAGTCAGACACAAAACACTAATGACTAATAACTAAGTCAAGTTTTGTCTTAAATCAACCCTCAATTGGATTAAAAAGCTTTCAGGTTCGAGTGTAGAAAGCTATCTTTTCTTTTTGAACTTGTCAGTAAYATAGAAAACCGAACAAGTTGAAAAATATGACCCAAACAGAATATAAAGATATACGCAGCACTGGGAGAGATTTATTTCAAATTTTATGCACCAAGTAGATTTTACAAGGCAAGTCCCTTTTAAAGACCCACAGTTTTTAAATCTTATTGTCTTTGCTCTAAAAATAATTATTTTAGTTATTGATTATTATCTATCATTTTTATTATTAATTTTGACTCTCTTCCTAGCATCAAAGCATCTGCAGTTTAAAATCTCCATCTGTTTTATTGGAGAAGAAGGTTCTTGTCCTTGCAGGCTCAATTTTATTGCCTATAAACCAACAGATTCCACCTCTTCTTTCACAGGAGCTCATGTTGTGGTTTTCTGAATCAGAAGATTTTTTTTTACCAGAAAGACTGAGATCTAAATAAAACAAAAGCCCTGCCTTATTGCATTTTTCCTTTAGTAGATTTGCTCTCCTTGGCATTTCTCTGTGGACTTCTATTTGTTTTAGTATTATCACAAGCTGAAAGCACCATTTCAGATAATTCCATTTCAGCCTTAAGTCTTGTGTTGTTCTTCGCACTCAGCTCACGAAGTTTCTTCCAAGCTTCACATGCTGAAAGCATAGCAGGTTAAATTAGACTGCATTTAATTAGACTTTAATTAACTTGTTTACTTTTCCCTGCAAATTGCCCTGAGATGACCTCTGTTGTAATTTGGCTCTACATAAATAAAATGAATTCAACTGAACTGAGTCAGAACGCTGGTACGAGTTGCTGAAGCAGGAGTTTATTTTGAAACAATCAAACAGATGTTTTTTGATAAAAACATTTTTGATTCTCAGGCAGATTTATTGCTTTKCCATATGGAAAAGAAAATTAGAAGCAAGACTTTAATGCATTTTCTTTTTGTTTATATACGTATAGTAGTTAGGATATTCTATCTAATTTTTAAGCTCGAAATTGAAGGATGGTAATAATTCAGACAGCATCATTCAGAATAAATAAATATTTCACCAAATAGATTACATGAAATAAGAAAATTGAGTAGGACTGCATGATATTAGAAAATATTGTGATGGCAATAATATGTGTAAATATTGTGATGACATCAATATGTTTTTTTTTATTTCTTTCCTTTCTAATCTGTACTTCCTACTCTGTATGTGACCTTTAGAGTTTTGGCAAGCTCATTTGTGTCTGGTGTGAGCTTTTGCTGCCATGAAACTGTCCTACTGGTAAAAGACTGAATTAGCATGAAAAATACAACTTCAAAACTTTTCGATACTACATAAGTCAATTTCTACACTCCAAGMAGTTCTTTGTGATATGAATACTGCGCACACCGATATTTCAATGACAGTATATTCTTGATATACTGTATTATGCAGCCCTCGTACTGATCTATAATAATTCAATGATTTGGCCTCAGTGTTAACTATATGGGTGTGTTCTGTACCTCAGCCTCGTAGATGAAGAGAATGACGTAGGTAATTGTGTAGACTGTCATGTAGATGCTTAATTTAACAGACCCACTGTGGCTGATCCTCGCCCTGACACACAAGGACAAAGCAGAAAGGTCAGAGGCTGCACACATGTTGGTGGCAGATAAGAAACAAATACACATCTATACACTCAAATGTATGGATGAAAAGAACGAGATAAAGATGGACACAAACACACAAAACGATGCATTTAATTAAGCTTAAGCAGAGAGCTATTAAACCAAACTGATAGCAGCAGATGAACAAAGCAACAGAGGAAAAGAATGCATCTTTGCATCAGCTTTCAAATGTTAGAACTTCAACACTAAGTCCATGACTTCCTCCAACATACCTATCAAAAGATAAAAAATACTTATTGAGTAGTTTTCTTCTAGTTGCAATCTTATCTTGTAAGGTATATTCTAAGTTGCAGTTTTCAGTTTATTCACTAGAGCTTTTAATGAGTTTAATATGTATAAATATTAAAGAAATCTCTAAGCACAGATATGGATGTAATCTCAACGCTAGAACTTATTAAAAATCCTGCAAGTTCAGGTTTATGCTCAGTCTGATTCTTTTAGAGAATCAACTGCAAAGTGAGACGAATCTTAAACCTCAGCTGGGGTTTAGGTCATAACTCACAACTCAAACTCTAAACTTTATAAAATCACATTTTAGGATTTTGATGTTTTAAGATGTCTGATTGTTTCACTGTCTCTTTCCTGACATAAAACTAAATCTGAAACCAATCTGAAGAAGAGATAGCATGTTTTTTTTGTTGTTGTTTGTTTTTTTTGTTTTTTTTTCAGTTTGAAAGTTGAAACTAGATTTTGAGAACTGGCATGAACAGTGACAGCAATTTTTTTCCAGTCAGGTGTAGGATGGATAAGTGCTGATGTTCCAGTAAAAAAGAAAAACAGGCTCTCATAAATAATCCATTGTGCGGTCTAGCTGCCAGTCTCAAACAAATGACCACTAAGCCTTGCCAGAGAAACAAACAAACAATAAAAAAAAGCCAAACCAAAACTGGAGATAATACCACTCTCAAAATGCTTCAAAATAAGCAAAGGGCACAAAATTGCAGCATTGATATGCTTCATCCACACTATAAGCTCAGAATCATAACAGGTTTTTTGATTGRCACGTGGTATTATCATGTCAAGAGACAGCAACAAAGAAACCTGACAGTGGAAGACTGTAAAATGCTCCCAAAATGTGACAGGCGTGCATGAAACGACGCACGGAAAACAGGAGGGAACAGCTGCACAAACACAAACACATGCATGTAAAAAAATAAAWTAATAAATAAGGCACCTGGTGACAGTGAAACCTTTGCCCAATAAAATGAGCATCAGAAGGAACACCAAGAAGCTGATGGAGAACAGTAATTTCCCTGGAGATGGACAGAGAGGTGGAGAGAGAGGCAGGAAAAAGAAACAGAAGACAGAAGGGGTAATTAGGTTGTGGCATCTGAATCTGAAAAATCAGAGGGGAACAATAAAATCAGGTCAGCATACACATACTGTACAAACACACACACACACACACACACACACACACACACACACACACACACACACAACGCAGTCACACAAGTCATGCATGATCCTGCCTCCGCCCATCAAACCAGCCATTTTATTTCTCCAGGCTCACATCCATCCATCATCGTCCACTCATCCATTCTGCTCGAGCTGTGAGTGATTTACCAATGTGGAGCTGGTGTCAGTCATTCAGCCAGTGACCGATTCAGGAAGAAACTCACCAAGAATCTTTAGACTGAAATTGCCAACTCCATCTCTGGCATACAGGCCCCAGTAGGCACAATGGAACAACAGGCTGAACACTGCCAAGAGAAGGAAAAAATTAGTGGGAGACAAGGGGGGGTAGGAGAAAGTAGGTAGGAGGGCAAGGGTTGGGAAGATAAGTAGGCATTGAAGAAGTAAAAGAAACGTGGGATTAAAACAGAGACAGAAATGATAATGAGAGGGGGAGAAATGAGGACAAAAGAAGTGAAAAACGAAAGTAGAGGAGCTCATAAAAGGAGGCTTGAGAGAGACAGGAGGAGAAGGTGAGCAGGGAATTTAGAAAAGGCAGAAGAATCGRGAAGGGATTTGGAGTGGGGACAAGCAGGCGAGAAAAAAGAAAGTGTGATAAGGAGCTGAAAGAAAGCACGGAGAACAGGATGAGAAGAGTGATGGAAGGTTTGGGGGTGGGTTCATCAGTAACAGCACGCTTCACTGAACACTGTAGTGCAGCACGTCTGTTAGCAATAGTTCCTATTCAAAGTCTAATAAACTTGATAATATCTCTYCTCTTGAAGTGCAGATTAAGGTTTGAGATGCTGCAGCAGTTCATGATACTCTCTCAACCAAAGTGTGTGCGTCTTTCAACGACGTGTGTGTGTGTGTGTGTGTGTGTGTGTGTGTGTGTGTGTGTGTGTGTGTGTGTGTGTGTGTCACAGACAGACACACTTATCCAGATTTAGTGTTTCATTT
>NW_013952567.1:256371-286280 GCF_001266775.1 Austrofundulus limnaeus | reverse complement strand
GGCAGAAGGGGGTGTGTGTGTGTGTGTGTGTGTGTGTGTGTGTGTCTGTTTAAGACAGAAACTCTTACCCTCCACACCTGCTGCCGTCATAAACATTTTGTAGGTTGTGTGAAGAAGCTGTCTTCCCTTCAGGTTGTCTAGAGGGAGAAAAAGGAAAAGAAAACAAGAATGAGGTGACAGAGGTGTGTGTGTGTGTGTGTGTGTGTGTGTGTGTGTGTGTGTGTGTGTGTGTGTGTGTGTTACAGAGCAGAGATAAAAAGGATGGAGATATACTAACAGATGGTGAAGAAGAGCAAGAGCGGTACAGAGAGTAGGAGATGGAAGAAAACACCAGAACAAGGGAAGAGCCAGATGAACGGGGAAAGTGGTCATTAATATGCATCCATCTTGTGATGGCCATTTCCAGATGAGACCAGATATGTCTCCTCTGTTCTGATTACCTAATCTGAGAGAAAATATTCCTAATGCATATTTAAGGAGGCTACTTTACTACCMAAACCATTCAGCAAACAGTGGCCAGCGAGGTAATGCAAGGTTGTTTCTGCCATGTCCATGCACAGATTTCACTGAACGAGTGCTGGTTTAAAAATAATTTCACCCCAASTTAAAACCTTTCTGCAAWCTTAAATGTCTCATARCATTTTAAACCTATTGATATGGTCTTATTAAGTACAGAAAGCCCTAAAGCAGAGCTATTCACTTCGAGGACCATAGTTACAGAAAGTCAAAACCTCAGCACCCCCGGTCAGGGGTGTTGTTGTGTTTCCTGGGATAATGGCGGGGCGTTGCCCAATAATGGTAGGGGAAACACTGAATTATGTAGAGGAAAAAATATTCTCTAATATTTTTTAAATGTTTCTAATTATAATTCACTTACATCTGATTCTACCTTCTCTACACAATCAATCATTTTTACATGAAAACCAAGCCCTATTTTTACCATCTTCTCCTGCTTTTATATAAAGTGTGCTCAATCGTGACGAACATTTAGCTCCAAGAGAAAGCTAAATCATGCTTCACCTGAAAAAACACAAGAACTTATTCCTGTCCCATCAGAAAAATGCGCCGATTTTWTCACAGAGCTCAGAAAGTCCATTAAATGACTGCTGTGAGCTTTAAAAGTCTGAATAGATTGTATTGAAGGGAAGAAAAAGAGAGACTAAGTAGAAAATGTGGTACTTACAGGCAAAGTAGCAGGAGAGGAGGAACACCAAAAAGAAGATAACCAGGAAYGTGATGTCTGTCTCCAGGATTCCTGTGAATAAGTTACAAGGAGTAGTAGAAAAGGTACATCAAGATGAGAGCTAAAAAACATGGTAATGAGAGAAATTGATTAGTTCAGGAACAGAGAGATGTAGTTACAGTACAAGCAGAGTGTGAGTGATAGAAGTGGCCATTGAAGACATTGGAATAATTCATTTAGAAGATACATGAGCATCTTCTTCTTTTCATCCCTCCTTCCCAGTTCATCCATCATCATTAATTCATTCAGCCGTTCGTTCATTATTGCAATTTGTTCAGTGCAGTGGRCTTTATTGGCCGTGCTAAGTGGTGTTGGCTTGTGCCATTGACGATTCATTTTATAATCCCTCTCATTCTCTCTATTCRCTCTTACCAAACTCATCTGCAGAGAAATGCTGTGTCCAGAAAGACTGACCATTGGTCAGTTTCATCTCRTACTCCAGCTGCAAACCATCACCCTGCAAAAAAAAGAAAGGCAAAAGATGGAGCAGTGGCTTTGATTAAAAATATATTCTCCTGCATTGTTAAAGGCTTCGTGATCTGTGCAAAATATGATTAATGCCTCTTGCTGCAGTGGACAATTCTGCAAGTTCAACTGGCAGCAAAAGGTAATGACTTATAGATTTATATCTAAACACTCTCAGGACAATTCACTTTTCACTAGAATACTGAAAACTGATATTTATTGGGCCTATTAGGAGAGAAAAATATGATCTGGAGTTAAAAGCCACACAGAGTTTACAGTTAAATTCTAGGGACTTGAGTGTGCATGAATCAGACAGCTAAAGTATCTAAATTAAAAAGGACTGGACTTGAAGCAGTGTTTCACCAATAAAATTAAACAGCTTTTTCATTTTCACCCATCAGCCACAAGATTAAAACCACYGACAGGAAAGAATACCACTCAATAAACCATGGCATAATGAATAACTACACAGATAAATCATAATGCTAAAACAAAATGGTGAAAAAAAAAAAAGAGTACAGTAGGTTTCAGTCTTTCCCTGTGAAACCACAGCATACTCATAAAGGGAATGGACTGGACATTCCCAAGAATGCTTGATTAAACTGAAGTCTAGAGTCTGGAGGTCCTTTGTCCCATATTTTGGATCCTGGTGTTCATGCGATTGTTGCTTTTTAACACTTGGTTGTCCATGCATCTGACAATGCTTTCATTCAGAAAAAGCAAAAAAATAAAAAAAAAATTAAAAAAAAAGGCAAAAAAACCCCCCCAGAACAACAAAAAAACAGTGCTCAAGAACCCTTAAGAAAAGAAAACAAAGAACAAAGATAATGTCTTGGCTTTCAAATGTGGTGCTAATGTCTTGGTGCCAAACACCAGAGGACACAAAAGGTTTTATAGTGGCCGATAGCATCAAGTCTCGAGTATCGATTGGAACAAGGACTAACGTTTCAATTCCCCCAGAACTATTTCAAGTTTTAAATTTCGATTCCTAGTTTTGATACCCAGTCTGCCCACTGTAACAAGAAGCCACCAAAAACCAATGAAGAAAAACCACAGGTGAGATGCCCGAACACCAACACAGATTCCGCAGGTGAGCCGCTTAAGTGTGAGCAAATGGACACTGTGCACCGATGATCTAAAGTATGCTTTTACTTTAATAAAATAATAAGAATTTATYGAGCATAGAAGGGCACATGACCAACATGAATAAACACTTCTCAGAGTTGTCTTTGACTCGCTGTGCAAGCCTTTGCTAACACCTCTAGRTAAATCCATCTAATACCAACAATGAGGCAGCTAACAAGTTATACTAGACCTTAAAACTGTAACATCAGCTCAGTAACATGTTTAAGTACCTGCAGCATCAGACACTGGATGTGTGTCAATGTGTTTTAATGAGGTAAAGCAATCTTGTTAAAGTGTATACACTGCATGTGTAATTGTGTTATTCCACTGGAAGATTATTTCACACAATTCAAGTCTGATTCTTCTCTTTTTTAAAAGAAGAAAAAGAAAGAGAGAAAAAAATGAAATGTAATGAGAAAGAGTAAAAGAGAGATTAGAAGATATGTGAAATATATATTAAGAAAACACAAGACAGCACACCGACTTCTTGGCTCCACACCTCCAAGCCGATGAACCTATGAGCCGATGAAGTCTGATTCTTCTCTAACTACACAAAATAATYTGACAATACAGTAAGAAAATTGCACTTTTAGACATGAAACAAGGAAAATTTCCAGGCTAACAAGATTAATAACCTAAAACATTCTACACTTGCTTAGTGTACCAGCCTCTAAACAAGGTCAAAAATGCCTTTTGGCTGGATATAACATTGTAAGATTTGGTTAGATGGACMATTTTTGCAGCTACCTCATTTAAACCATGTTAGTTTTCTTGACCCTGCTTTGAAAAAGAATTGGAATCATTGGGAACCAGGTTAAAAACAAGGAACCAGAATTGTTCAAACTCAAACTATGCCCTACTGTACTGATAGGCCTAAATATTCCTATAWTTTCTTCAATTCTTCTAAAATGTGCCCTAACAAAACTTGTGCCATTTTTAAATTACTGGTAGCAGTCTCAATTTGTCCCTTATTCCAAAATCATCACATCAGCCTSATGTGTCTTCTACATGCACAAGACATCCAATTTATCAGTAAACTGAACAGTCATAATGAARAAAATAAATCTTGAGCTGCTCACATGCTGCAGAAAATTCTCCCTCGTGTCTGTTCTTCACACAAAATTGCCATGAAGAATTCATTTCTAGCTTCTGGCTCCAGTGGATGCTCCTCTTTCTTGTTGTCATTTACTTTGATGAGATGGGTATAATAGCTAAAATCCCAGGACATCACACTTTAAAAAAAGCAAAACAACAATTTCTTATAACATCTCTTTTATTGCCCCATATACATATCTTATAACATCTCCTAATACATGAAGGCAAAAACCATCCATGTTACTTGGGAAGGAACTGGCTGCAGATTTATCTGTGGAGTGTAATTGTGTTACAAAGCGAGTCTCCCAGCTGATCTGAAGCACCTCTATATCTCCCAATTGAGAGGAAGAAGTTTGTGGAATGATAAAAAGCTCATTGAGATACTAACGTGAATATGACCCACATTAGAAAGAGTGGATCAGATTCAGTTTTCTTCTTAATGTGGTTAGAAAGCTTTGTGTTTTTCATTTTTCATAATGTAAAATCCATTATTTKTTAGGTTGTCAGTTTGAGATATTCTTCTTTGTTATGTTAAGAAGRAATAGAAGATTTGATAAATATGCAAGAACAAGAAAATAAAGTAACCCGGTTCTCAAAGTAAACTGCTTCTGGAATGTTATTTTGGCAGTAGCACAAACAAATGCATCAAACTAAAGTGAACTTGGGAGGTGAGGGGGGAAAAAAGAGGGATGGGGAGCAGTGAGCAAGAGAAAGGGCACAGAGATGGGTTGACAATCAGAGCAAAGGGAGCTCATTTCACACACGCAAGTTCAAAGCTGATGGAGTTTGCGCTTGTTGCAGTGGAGCGAGGGAACAGAAAAAGGGAAGGGGGGGACGACGACTTTGATTTCATTTGGCAGACTGAGACTCCATTTTACTCCCTCTATCAAAAAGGGCGAGAAGCATGGAGCGTGCACTGCCAYAAAATCAATACAGACATAAAGAGCAAGGAGACAGAGATAAAGAGAGTGATAGATGCGAGGAAAGTTTAAAATAAAGTTGGAGTGAAAGGACAAATGAAGAAAAAGGAGAAAATGCAAAAAAGGGGAAAGTGAGATGGATGCACAAGAGATGGGATGGTGAAAAGAAGAAGAACAGCAGGAATTCTCTCTGCAGGACAGAAAAAGTCACAGGATGAGTTTGAGGCTGATGGTCGGTTTCAGGTATAAAAAAGGCACCTGATTGACTGCACTGATATCAAACACTGAGGGGGTTCTTGCATATAAATCTGCAGTTTTACACACTGTGTGCACCTGGACTGCTGATAACTGCATCTTTAAAAGACTTCTGAGAGTATTGAGATTTTAGATCTGGAACATCGCAGTTCTGTGCAATTGCTTTTTAGAAAAAGTGGGGTTAGACTTTGCACAGATARCCACACTGAATCCTGGAACAAAGCTTGGCTGAGCCTATTATTCCCATATGTAATTGTTAAACATGGCATTCCAAAAGAAAATAGTGTCATCAGAAAACCTAGTATTGCTGCATATATGCCTGAATTCATTCTATTGAATCTTTATCTTTCTTTAAGAATAACTAAAAGTATTTATATGATTATCATGCAAAATGCATTTTTATTTTGTATAAACATGGATGAATAAGCTTTATAATGTTCAATAAATCAGGAAACTATCTTAAATTGAAACTGAGCCTGCCAAATAATTTGGTCATTTTCATTCTCCTCATGTATGGYTGGATGGACAAGTCTTCCAATGTTGACATCTTTTAATTATTAAAAAAAAGTTTCTGCACCACTATATAGTCATAAACCCCTCTACTGAACTGCAATGGACTACTCTGGAAGCTGGGGGGGAGACTCCCCAAGCATGATGCGTCTCCTTTACATAAAACAAAATGGCCATACCACCCTGAACACACCAAATCTTGTCTGATCTTGGAAGACATGCAGGGTCTACTTGGATGGGAGACTGTCTGGGAATACTATGTGCTGTAAAACCAATGTAGGAGTTGCGCACACATTGAAATACTAGCAATAGAAAACCATTGACCGTGGGTCACCTTCTACCGAAGGATGAGAAAAAATAAAACATTTTGAAAAGTCACAAGTTAAAGTGAATCTGGTGTCATTACTTTCATATTATTTGAACACTTCAGAGTTTCTCCTAACACACACACACAAAAAACACAGTCACATAAGTCATGCATGATCCTGCCTCCGCCCATCAAACCAGCCATTTTATTTCTCCAGGCTCACATCCATCCATCATCGTCCACTCATCCATTCTGCTCNAACATGTTACAAGTCATTTCTCAGGAAGGTTTTTTCTTCTTTTTAAATCAAGATTTAAGAACCTGACTGATGGAAACTGCTCCCCGCTCACCAGGGAAGTATTAGTGAGAACAGGTGATAAAGCCTGGCTCACTGTTTGTGCTCTAACTCACCTAACTGAACAGTGTGAGCTCAGGGCTTTTAAAGGCAAATCAAAGGCTTCATAAACAAACTCTGCTAAACAATTCTACAAAGAACAGTGCTTGGTCAATGATAGAATTGACCTGAAAAGACCACTTTTTCCATCTATGTAAACTTTGAGACTAATCCCAAAACGAGAAACGTGGCTTCACACAAAGACAACTCAAATGACTTATAGAAGCGTAAGAGTTTATGCTTTAATTATCTTWGTCTCATT
This sequence comes from Austrofundulus limnaeus, assembly GCF_001266775.1. Lineage (NCBI taxonomy): Eukaryota > Metazoa > Chordata > Actinopteri > Cyprinodontiformes > Rivulidae > Austrofundulus > Austrofundulus limnaeus. Next base: position 279,704 of record NW_013952567.1, on the reverse strand, counting down.
TTTGCCTCACATTTGTGGTTGTTGATGAGTTTCAATTTTCTGTCATTAAATTTGAATTATCTTTACTACTCATTCGCATTTTTATGTCATTACTTCCAACAATCAAAAATAAAGAACTTAAAATGATGTAATTTGGATTTTGTTAGTATACAAACTAATAATTTATAGTCACATTTTCCAAGAATCCAGTGTTAAAGTATTGTTATTCAGTATTTACACTAAGCAACAAAATCCTCAYGTCTGTTCATTTCCTTTATAGGTGAGTAAATCTCCCTTAAGGCCTGTAATGGTGTCAATTCTTCCTGTTGTTATTTCTTATTTATTACCCTTCAGAACAGCATTTTAAGTCTAACTGCCACCCCATCTGGCACAGAGGAAGAACAAGCTCCTGTATGATGATTGCAAGTCTCAGTCTAGTCCCCCCCAGCCTGTGCCAATTAACAGCTGCTTTATTTTCACTTTTCTCCGGCTGCCCAGTAAGGTGATCTTGTGTCATTAACAAGACTTCTGCTCAGAATAATGGAGGCTGAATTTGATTACAGCTTTTTAAAAGGTTTTCATTTTCTTTCAGTTTGAATAACCACAAGGCTAAACACTGACAAGTTGTTGGGTTCAATGACAGGTAATGAAGCCGAGTTAATCTGTATAATGCCTATTTCCAAAAAAGGGGGGTCTAATTAGTTCTGCCAACAAGCGATAACACTAACTCATCAATACTGTTTCACAAAGAGAAAATGGGTCCATTTCCTTTTTTTAAAGGATATGGCAGATGGCAAAATGATACTTAATATTTTTCTGTTTCACACACACAAAAATAAAAAATCAAAAATAAATAAAAAAACAAAAATGAAAACAAGCCAGCTAATTTGTAAAATTGGTTACTCTGACAATTTGCTTGTTTGAAAAACCACCATCCTGTCACAGGTTCACTGCTCTGCAATTTCTGCTGACCTGAATTTTACTTCCACTGTACTGGCTGTATTTTTTTTCTCTGATGGAATAGTAATATTTTGCAGCCTTCAGGTTTCCTGGAATAATTATGCGGAATTAACTGGAAACCATTTTTCTTTTTTTYATGCAGGTGAGGGATTTAGGAGCAGCCCAACATCCTCTGTTAAAGACTTAAAGAGCTCACTTATTTAAATTCAGACCCACCTCGGCACTATATGTACACGTTAAAATAAAGTAGAACTTGTCAACAAAAAAATGTAAAAAGCCCCAAAAAGTAAAGAAATGAGAGCAATCAGGTGAGAAGACAGTTAAAAATACACAATTAGGAAAGGGCTGACAGAGGTAAAYAGACATGACATGGCGTGGAGCATTTCACAGCGTGGTGACAGAGTTGGAAAAGAGCAGAACATTGCCAAAGATTGTGAGCGACAGCAGGGGGAAAGATGAAGAMGCAAAACGGAAGCGAGAGGACGAACAGTGCGAGATGAGGGGTGGAAATTGGCTGCAGGACGCAGCATGCATATGTCCACAAGAGAAGAGATGAGCTTTTATACTCAAATCCAGCAGCATTAGGCAGCTTGTCTTTCAGCGGACGCTGGCGTGACACTAAACCACACTCTGCAGGAAGCATCCATTCTAATCATATCCCCTCTCAGCCAGCATGCTCAAAAACAATCCTCACCCCACCAAAAAAAAAAATTAAAATTCAAGGGCATGAGTTCTCACACAATTACACAAGATCCAGAGTGTTGCTGGTGTAACAAGATGTCAAAACCAGGAACAATATATGATACAGACTACAGAAATTTTATTTATTTTTTCTGTCATAMCATCATTAAAACACTGCAACATGAACCTACTGCAAGGATTTGTCTTCGTCTCATGCCCTGGGCAAAGGAGAATGCATCATCTCTGAGCTATCATTACCAAGCTCATGATTTCTACATCCAGTGCTCCAGTCCAAACGCATTCCAACAAACACATCGTAACCACCGCTTTGCTCCTTTTCTCCCAGAACAAAACGGTCCAATTAAAAAAACAACAACATTTAAACCATCCATAAAGCAACCTAATTAACAGGCTACAGTCAACCCCCCTCGAGTGCATGCATAGCACAATCTAGGGTTTGCTGCAGAAAAAAATATATTCAGACTTCAGACCATCACAAAAKAATTTAGAATCAAATAGATGAAGAATCAGTTGCAACATGTGAGCGGATGAAATATTTATAGGACATAKAATTGGGTATTTGAGCTTTATTAAACTGGGATCAGATCTGGAGGTCTAGAACAGAAAAGTAGCTGTTAAATGGAACCTATTCATCTGTGTTTGGAACACAGATTACCACTGTAAATTAAAGATTTASGTTTCCTTACAGTGTTCTGGTCTGTTTAAAGCTAAGCCCATGTTTAAAATATAGTCTGGTGCATTTGGCTGAAAACGGAATAAATATTTTTGGGCAAAAAGATATGTTTCAGCTGATTTAATAAGAAGGCAGCATAAAACCTGCCTAAAATATCCTTACTCGGGTGATGCAGTGCGTTTCTCTATTAAAAAAATAATTCTGGTTCTGCTACTTGGACTTTCAACCTGTTCAAGTTTTCTATGCAAAGAGAAAAATTGAACATATTGCAAAAGTAACAAAAACAGTTCTTTTTACAGAAATTTTATGAACACAAAAACACGTTCAATAGATTTCTTCYCATTGTCCCAAAAAGTAGTAATTTGTCTGACTACTGATTTACCCTATTGACATAATTTTCTTCTRTACGTTTTTCAGSACATACAGTATCTTGTTCCACAAGTTTTGTGCTATTTCAACAATTGTATATCAAGATAATATGAATATCAAGCTCCTTCAGGATATTCTGGCTTTGACTTTTGGTACTTCAGCAATTTATACCTTTTGAGATAGTCAACTTTTCCAGATCTTTTTCTGTTCTCATTGAAAATGAATGGAGCTGTCTGCAACATCCTTAAAACCCTTTCAAATGTTCATAAATCCTTATTAAACTTTACATTTTTTAGTGTTTATTTCTGTGTGAAAATTCAGATTCCATTGGCTTTTATTTTGTTGATTTGAGCTTTTTTCTACTTTTTTGTTATCATTCACTTTTCTGCTGTTCTGCTGATTTCAACTTTTTTGTGCTCCTTTGTTAATTTAAACTTTTWATGCTTCTTTAGCYGTTTTCTGCTACTTTCAGTTCCYATGTTTTTAGCCAAGTTCAGCTAATTTTACATTGAAGCTAAATACACCTCGTCATAATTTTAGCTTATTGCTGATTAGTTCACCAAACATGTGCCCTTTGTTTCTTTGTGCTTATTTCAGCTCATTTTAAACAATTTTTAGGCTCGTTTCAGCTTTTCTAGCTATTATAAAATAAATTGCAGGTACTTCTTTCTTGTTTTTTGCTTATTTGAACTTCTGCTCCTCTGTCTGTTAATTACCTCCGCCAAGGAGGTTGTGTTTTCGGTCACGTATGTCTGTCTGAGTGTGGACAAAATTATTCAACAACTTATGGACGGATTTTCATGAAATTTTTTACCACAGGTGGGTATTGGCCAAAGGAACACTCCATAAAACTTTGGTGGTGATCCGGATCACAATCCGGATGCAGGGATTTTTTTGAAGGATTCTTCTTTATTGCAGGATATGAGAAATTGGCCTTGGCGGAGGATTGCGCTCTCCAAGGCTACGTTAACACTGCAGGTCTTAATGCTCAGTTCCGATTTTTTGAAAAAATCCGATCTTTTTGTGTGAACRTTCAMATTACATTTTAARTGTGACCTGCATCAGACCCCTGTGTGAACGCAACACAGCACTGATGTAATGCGCATGCGCAGTAAAAGACGTGACGTCTCCTCAGCCGGCTTGTTTGTTTACAGAGCTAGCATGGATGCTACATTTTGCACGTCGAATCTGAAGTTATTGTTTAATCAGAGCCGATTAAATAATTATCTGACATGCTTCTTCAGTTCAGTGTTTAAATCTGAAGCTGCCTCTGACCGGGATGCTCCAGTGAAGCTTTTTTTTTTAACGTAACTACGAGCTGGAAAAAAGTATCGACCGAGTAGCTAACTTTAGGATCGATACTCTCCGCGACCCAGGCTGGACATGTTATTATCAAACTATCTACGTGGAAAATGAAAAGTAAAAAGATGAAGCAACTGGACTTGTGTTTTGGAGCTGTAAACACATGGAGCTACAGATTTAAACAGCGAGACTTGAGGTTAGTGTCTTATCGGTCCTTCACCCCCTCCTCACTGATGAAAAAGTCAGATGAATGTGACATGAGCGTTCACACTGCAGTCACTTTGAAAACATCAGATATATATCAGATTTAAAACCACATACTGAAACGGCCTGGGTCGGATTTGAAAAAAAAAATCGGATTTGTCTCGTTCAGACTGTCATAAAAAAATCTGATATGAGTCAGATGGGTCAAAAAAAAAATCGGATTTGGGTCGGATTTGCCTGCAGTGTGAACATAGTCCAAGTGTTACTAGTTATAACTTGTTTCACGYACATTTAGCTTCTTTTTACCATTTTTAGATATCATTTTGCCCTTTTTACATTTTCTTTACCCTGTTTTGACTATCTTTCCAMTGATTTTTCTCTTTTGTTTTCCTACTGTCTGCTCAAATGAGCTGTTCAAATTCAGCTCCCAATAACTGTTTTGCTATTAAATCTTTTCAGTTCGATTTCAGCAGATCTCAGAACAAAAAAAAAAATCAGCATTAAGCATTCACACTAGATTTTTGCAGGAAATGCAAATCCTCTTGTTTTTGACGTATAGAAAAGATGATGCTTTCTCCATGTAAAATAAAAATACAAACATAAATTTGAGGGTGGGTTTTCACATGAGCCCACTCGCTCTGCACCACTTTGTAAAGAACCTGACAGTAAAAGCCATCCTTGTTAAAGTGAAAGAGGCAATATAATGTCTGAAAGGGTCAGAGGTCTGTGCTTACCCCACACTTGCTGAGAGCGATGTACCACCACCTCTCCCTCACCGAGCGAAAACTGCGACCACCCACGCAGCTCAGAACCTCCTCACTGCCATCATCCTCCACCTCGGAAAAATAAAAAAGAAAGAGGAGGGGGGATTCACAGAGGATGTTGTTATTCTAAACAGGCAGCACATTTTTACCTCAGAGACACTGACTTGTCACACTAGACTACGAGCCGGAGATATCAAGACACACGCATTTTTCACACCCTAATATAGTCTGAAATGTCACAAACAAGATCCACTAACCACTTCAACAACAGAACCAGGCTGGCCGTCACACCTCTTAATGTAATAAACAAGCTGGCTCACTTGTTGGAAAAGAGAATTAAACCATAGAAAAACTGGGAGGAGAGATATTTTGAGTTCAACAGCGGATAAAAAAAGTGTAAATTAGAATGTTATGAAAACACATTATGGGCCATTAGTTCTCACTTTCCCTCCCAGCTTCATCCCTGTCTATCGTTCGTTTGAATATTTCTGTGCTGTTTTGCACTCCAAAGGCAGATGCGTGCACRGAAAGGTGAAAATATGTTCAAATATCTGATGATAAAAATCGCAGTAACACACAAATATGCTCCACATCACAGCAGAGCAGGGTCAGAGTTCAAACAAATTCACAAAACAGCAAGATTATAAACAGATGTTTGTTTTGCCTATTAGGTCCAGGATGCTGCTCAGTTCAGCGGTGCGTACGAAGCGAATACGTTTGTGTTCTTACCACACATCCTGACCAGGTGTAGCGAGTGGTGAGATTGATGACCTGGTTGTTTTCAGGCCTCAGCACTGCTTCCTTCTGGTAACAGTTCTGCCAACAACAACAACAACAACAACAACAACAATAAACACACAAAAAAAAAACATTCAAAACAGCTTAAAAGCATTAAAAAACAGCATTAAAAATAAATGTAGATATATGTAGAGAGCAGGTAGTAGCTGCTGCATGACAATATTTTGGAAAACATTTAGACATTTATTTAGTTGGCATTTCTTTAATGAAAAACATATTCACTGCAGTTTATATTCACTGCAGTTTAATACACAATCGATCTTAAAGTTAAACAAATGCTGACTCAAATTCACCATTTTTTGCCTAGTTGTCATTATTGGATAAAAACATCAGCAGTGATATCTATTCCTCATTTCTTCTGCAGAAAAAAGCTATCTGCATCAACAAGGTAAAGATTTGTAAMAAATCTGTACTGAGTTGGGATTTATTACTAAACTGAAGGCTTTTTTTGTGTTTAAGAAACCAAACCCTTAAAATAAAAGAAAATTTTGTTTTAAACATCACTATCGCTTGTCTCTGATCCACTCCAGCAATTGGAGTAAAAATGCACTCTTCTGTCCTTTCTTTTGCCATGGATTTCTYCATGGGCGAGCTGTTAATATTAGAGCAAAATGTCAAGCAGAGAAAGGAGACCAGAATGTCTGAATCTGGCAATCTGAGAACCTCTCAGAGAGCCGAGAAGTGATGTGACGCTTGTAAGCGCACTAGAAATATCTCAGCACAGTGTCACATCTGTGCGTCAGAAGATGTCAGGCAGAAGATTACGCCACTAACCAAATAACTTCAGCACATGAGCCATGAAATGAAAGAAATCTGAGTTCATGTGTGTTTTTTTAAATGTTTAGTCATCTGAGCAGAAATTTTCTAAACATCTATAAACCCCGCTTTTATAACACAAAGATACGATTAGAATGGTAACGTGCAGAATATAAATTGCTTTTTTCATACATTATGGATTAGCTGCAAAATCAATTTAATGTTGGTTATAAAAAGGTTAGATCRTGTTGCATCTCATCGCACCAGCTGACGAGCTACAGGGCGGATATTAAGAATTCATGCATGCTGGTTGGACAGCTGYGGGCCTGACCAGTTTACATGAATCCACTCTGTCTGAAGGCAAAGATTTTAACCTTAGATCTCAATCTATGCACACAAACAGATGCTAAACGGACTCTGCATAAACAGGAGGCAGAAGAGTGGATGCTACAAATTAAGGAATGCACACAGCAAGTGATTTTATTCCCATTATAGTTTTTGAATTTGGCATTGTACTTTTGCAAAACAGCTATGAAACTCAACTAATGACTCTCAGCTTCAAGGTTGTTTTAAAGTATTCTGAGTCATTTCAGGTGAGGAGTGCAAGGATTGTACTTTCATATAGAGTTTTGGACGGAAATAAATAGTTTCATTTACCAAACTTCTTTACTTTATTATTTTAGGAATTTATTTTTTTGTGTAATAAAAGAAACAAACGAGTGAGCTTGATCGGTTTCTGCTCTTCAGAGAGAAGCAAGTTCAAAGGTTTTGAGCATCGGGTCAGAATGCCTTCCAGACACAGGAGGAGGCCCGAGGGTAGACCCAGTCACGCTGGAGACAAGATCTCATGCTGATTTGGAAACACTTCAGAGTCCCAGATGAGCCGGAGGACCGTGGCTGTGATGAGAAAGGTCTGCTCAGCCTTTCCCCAATGACCACATCCCAGATAAGTAGCAGAAAATGGAAGAGCAGCCGGGTTATCCAATTACTGAGTATCCACTKTACTTCTGTAAAAGCTTGTTTAAAATTTAAGGTGCTGCAACAGAAGTTCAAACTGTAAATCTCTAAATCTAGATTTTATTGTTTTGTATCTGTGGAAAAAAGTTTAATGTATTTGCTCCCATTGACTTCTGTCCACCCCTGATCTATGATCTTTATWCAGTGAAAAACTGTATTTTTTTATGTTAGCTAGAAAACAGCAACTAGGGCTTTATCTGAACACGATGAGAAGTTTACAGTCTTAAAGTTAAATTGTGAAAGAGTTTTAATAAACTTCTACCATAATGTCTGACTAAGCAGTAATTCTATTATTCTAGCTTGTCAAACATGACGCAGCGAGTGTCAGAATCCCACCTTTTCAGTCTTCTTGTACACAGCCGGCCACTGAGAGCTGTCATCAAAGTAGAGCAATATGTTCTGACAGCAGCGAGACTGCGCAGAGACAGGACACAAAAAGAGATGCATTGATAAGAAGGGAGTGAGTTGGACAAGTTGAGTTTTATGGCATTAAACTGGTTCCACAGTCTGCTCCGAGGCATAAAACAAGGCATGGGGCAAAAAGAAAAAGCATTAAAAAAAAGACATGGAGGGAATTAACAAAATAAATAAAAACAAGGCAGAAGTATGCAGGATGCTGTTAGAACAGATAAAACATTCAGATTTTTTTTTCCAGGTTTTACAAAACTGACACTTTTTCAAATCTTGTAACCTAAAAACAAAAAAACTTTAAAATCAGTCACCCTACCTTTGGATAACGGAATCGAAAATCCAGTCGCCCAAACTCTGTGAGAAAGCAGAAGCGCGTGAGGAAAACCCAGTCCTGCAGAAACACAAAGTCAAATGAAATTGATTAAAAGAAATGTAAGAATCTTTTGGGGAAAACAACAAAAAGATGCATTTTAAAGCTTATAACTGACAAAAGAAACATGCAGCCAAATTATAGTCATATTCTTAAACCTAAATAAGATTCTGATCAACAGCTTATCTTATTAAATAACCTGCTGCTTTCTGAAACTTTTCATAACTGCTACTTGCTTACAGTGTTTTAATCCAACTGGATGTTCGGGATACAGTTTCTCTCAATTATTCCAAAAGCAGCCTGAGGTGTTTATTTTGTTTGTGAAATTTGCCTGCTTAAAAAAAAACAAACCTGAAGAAATAACTTATGTCTGAAGACAGAAAATTTGATCAAAGTCATAGTAAAATCCAGTAAGTGTAAACTGACCMTCTTATAATCATGTCAGGGATGAAAAACAAGCTGCTCATCATGTATGTGCCACATTTAATCACAATCAATTTAAAAAGTGTTAAAAACTGCTGAAAATTGCAGAGATACAAAAAGAGGTTGCAGTAGGAGATGTAACAAGAGTTTCAGAGAAGAAAGACATAAATAATGCAGACATTTTGGGGGCAATAAAAAGATGGAGACTCAAAATGGGGGGTCTATAACAGCAGGGAGGATTTTGGGGAATGTTACAGGAAATGCAGAACACAGWTTTATAACAGGAGTTGGTAGAAGAGGAAAATAAATGAAAGGAGGTAAGTAGAGGCAGGAGGTTAAACTTGTAGAGAGGGTAAACAAAAATAAGCCATTAAGAGGCTGCTGGGCATATTAATAAGAAAGAAGGAAAAGCCTTGTTGTTCTTTAACATTATTCAGCCATCAKCTTGGCAGCATGAGACCAGATAGTGCTGATGGTGTACTTCACTGAGATTACATAAGGCACTGCAGCAGAGTTGGCATGGCGGATCAGTCACCGGTGGTCTCGATTCCACACAGATACGTCCTGCTGATATGGATCATATGTGCTGAACACAGCGCTGACACTTCATCACACTATGCACTGCTCTGTCTGAAYGACTGTCCATGAAAATAAAACCAACAAAGGCAGAATTTATTGTAGGATCCAAAACAAAAACTTTGTATCTCTGAGAAAAACTAATTTCCCACAAAAAATAAACTAAATGTATTATTTTTTTAAATGACAAAATAATCCCACTTAGGGACGCGCAGATATGAAAATTTCAACAGATATCGATATCCGAAATAATTATTGCTATTATGGCCGATAACTGATATTGCACAAACTCACAAATTATATTATACATATAAGCACAAACACACTTGGGTCTTTTTTTTTTTATACCATAAACAAACAACCAGACTTCTGACGTGGCTCCCTACTTCAGTTATTTCTGGTTATGCAACATCAATATCACTATCATGATCAAACAGATGTTGTTCAATCAACCATCTCCCCTCCCAAAACAGAAACACAAAGCTCAAAAGTGGGAAATCAATATCGGACAGTAATATCTGCCCAGTTTTACATATCGGAACGATACAGATATTCTAAAATAAAAAAAAACGACCAATATCGGCCGATACTGATATTAGTGCTGATATATCGTGCATCCCTAATCCCACTTACAATATCTTGAGCTTGTTGCCATAAACAGCCACACATTTTGAATTAGATTATTGTAAATAAATGTTTTGATTTAATAATTGCTCACTGCGTCACTGTTGGTTATTTATGCCTTCAGTGCATTTATAAGAAAACACTTCACAAATGTTTTACAAACTCTTTTTTGTGTGTTACTGAAGGATCTCAAAAGGTGCAGGTTTTTCGCTTCCACTTGTCTTGTTTCATTTTTAGAAGAATTTATATCACCCAGACGACTGAGCAAAAACTTTTTACGAGCCAGTAACAGTGTGTTCTCACTTTAATCATTTCCTCTCATAGCTGAAAGTGGACTTCTACAAAAAAAAAAAACATTACTTGAAAATATTGCACAAAGTTTGCAGCAACATCTCATACAAGTATATTATTTTGTTTGTCTTAGAACAAAAACACTGAAAAAAATGCGGTAGATTGTTTTATTTACTATACCTTGCAGTCAGCCTCACTTCTTAACATTTTGCCTCAGGGTGATATCAGGAAAATGTGTGATAACAGGGGTTGTGATGATGCTATGATTGGCAATAAATGAACAAATACTTAATACTTAATAATACTTTTGTTTATAATAGACATCATTTCATTGGAGAAATTAAAAAACTGAAAAGTGGGCAGACATATGAGAATAAATATTACATCACAGATGTAGTCCCCATACAATATGCCACCCACTCAAAGATGTTTCAAATGAATAAAAATAAAACTTATTTTCCTAGTAGAGTGGAGATGATAAATATAGCACAACTTAAGGAAAGAAACTGCTTTGTGGTCTGATTATATGGCGGTGGACGTGTCTTGATACATTGCCACATGACAGCAGGGTGAGCAGACTGTGGTTGGGCAGGATACATTGATTTAGTATTCATTGAGCTTTGAGCAGACACCTACCCTCCGTAATCTAACTGATTATATGCAAATCTGTGAAGTTGGATCCTAGGGAACTGCAGCCTTGTCTGGCCACATTTATGCCATTTTTACTGATTGATCAGTAAAAAGAGAGAAGCACAGAAAAATAATTGGAACTAAGAAGCAGTATGTAGTATGCATTTATTGTGATAAACAGCATTTGTGTAAACAGAGTCCTTCCTACAGAGAGATGGTGCTAACATGCTGGATAAATATGGATAGAAAACCTGTTGCATTTCACAGTTTGTGTGTGCGTGTGCACGYGTGGGGTTGGGGTGCAGTAGATCTATAGATGACCTTATTTATTAACCTAAAGTGCATTGAAGGACTTGGTATACTGAGGAGAAAACRTATTTTTATCAGCTTTCAGCASTAAAGAAAAAAAATCTGATTTCTGATGAACCATGTCTATTTTTAAAGCATTGAAGCTTAAGGAGCACTTGTGAAAACAGACAACCCCCCTAAGCACAACCAATTTTAAATATTCCAGACTGTGCAAGCCTCAAGTTAATCCTTACTTCTTAATATTTTGCTTCCAAGAACTCGGACTTTTAAATACGCTTTTAGGCGGCCATGAGTCATAATTCTTCAAGCTTTCTGAAGGTCTTTTAAAGGTTTCTTTTGGGCTTTGGATGCTTTTCAAACACACTTTTGGTCTAGACCATTTTTAAGAAGAATGGGCTGCATGCAAAAACATGTACGTATTCTTATCCTAAATTTCTCTAACCTTCGTTCGTACAAAGGGTTCGTACAAACATGTCACGTCAGATTCAACAAACTATCTTCAGGAAAACTGTGTAAATGAGCTGCATAAACAGATGAATGCGTATCCAGGTGCTCGTGCACGGGGAGAGGTGATTTACATAATTAGCACCCCAAAAACATCATATAAGTCTACGTTTCCTGCCACACATACCAGGATGTGTCCATTCATAAATGACATTGCAAAGTAAAAAAGAAGAACTTTACGAGTTCGGAGATTGAAGTTCTGCTCTCGGAGATCCACAAAAAAAAAAAACAACAACAACAATAATAATAATAAAAAGAGTCATTTTTAGCAGTGTCAGCTGTGGAATGAAAGGATTTGCTTCAATGCCAAGGAATGAAATGTTGACTGCTGTTAATGGTGTGTCTCCTGTCACAGAAATAAAAATTTAAATCATATTTAACTCTCTCTGTAGTCCTGCTCTGTTTTTTCTTTGGTCAAATATTTTTAAATTCAGTGTAAACAACTGTTACATAGGTTTAATTTATTCAGAAGAGCAGTCGTGCACAGCAACCCCCGACGGTCAAGTGTCGGATGAGTTTCTGAAAAAAAAGGCATTTTAAAATGTCTCAAAACTTCCATTAACTTCATATTAATATTGTAGTGTTATACAACAAAATTAATAGCCAATTTATTTTAATTTAACCAATGTTAAGTCTACATTATTACTTTTAAAATTATAATTCTAATTCAAACAGAATAGTCTCTTGTCAACATAATTAAAGAGTGTGATTTATTTTCAACTCGAAATATCTTCAAACCAATGAAATATAAAGTTATTAATGAAGAAAACCCATCTGGATAACAGCAGACTGACTGCTCGTAAAAGACACGACAGGTCTGGACCACTTGTGAATTTTGTTCGTATCTGAAGAAAAAGAATACGAAAACATTGGTGAGTGCCACAAATTCTCCTAAATCATTCGGTACGCAGAACTTAAGAACAAATCTGTTCGTACGAAAGGTTCTTGCATGAGGCCCATTATTTTTAYGAGTGTTGACCTGCTGTAACTGTCCTGTGAATCACTCAAGTATAAAAAGTATGCTAAAATATATGGTTGAACCAGTGTGTGCCGACTAGTTACCAAAAAATAAATTTTAAATTTGTAAGCAACCTATCACAATTTCTTCCCATTTCTTCAGTTTAATTTATTTTAAACCAAAACAGCACTTTGACAGACATGAAGAAGTATGTTACCATCATCAAGATGACTTTTCCAGAACTATTAGCTGAAAACTTGAGGAAAGGTATGATCTGCTGAAGGATGAACACCCCAGGTTCTGTGTCAGGTCTTTGCTGTATTCTTTTCCTACTAAAACTCCAAACGGCTGTAGATGTTTTAGGCCTGTATTTTATTCYATTATCCTTCAATGGTCAACAATACCAAATATGGTCAGTTTAAAAAACAAAAAAAATGGTCAAAATAAATGAAAGCAGTCACAATGGAAAAAAAGGAAAGAAAACCTCAAAAGGCTTTCAAAAAGCTTGCTAAACTACTGATCAAAACAACTTTAAAATAAAATAAAACAAGGTAATCAGGCTCCTTGAAAGTTGAGGATGAAAAAGTTGGTGGTGGTTTAATACATTTCAAAAGTGTTGTTTGTACATGTGGATTTTTCTTCTTTTTTTGACAGAATGCATGACAGTTGTGAACAGAAGACATTTAGCTCTTCACGAAGGATGGAAATGAATGTAAATTAGTGAGGACAGTTTATTCTTAGTCCTAATGTGCTGCTTTCAAGTCACCGTGAACTCAGGCTATTATCCAACAACATAAAGCAGTCATGTGTGACTGAACATCTTTTTCAGTAATTTGTTTGCAATCCTCTGTACTGTATGTGATCAAAAACAGAAGGGAATATATTGTTAGCCACATTAGTCGTGAATTATGTTTATGCTAAACTGATAGGGATTTCTGTGATGGTTAAGGAACACTGAAATTTAAAAAAGAAACCAATTCTCTGGGTCCTCAGTCTCTCAGATGATTAGAGTGGATGATAGCTGATAAGTCTTGTGTTTGCTTTGGCAGCCAACAGTGAAACACTTGGTGTACTTGGATCACAGAGGAGACGGTTTAGAACTGGAGTTAACAGGAGAAACTCCATATGGCAGATTTAAGGCAGCTGCTTGTTTGAAATTCAAGCGCATAGATCCACCAGTGAAGAGTAGTGCTTATCCCCTTTTGATATCTAAAGGTGTAATGAACACGAACAGCTCGTCCAGTGACACGCTTTCTCACACATAGAAAGAGAAACAAGTTTCTCATGTCTTTGGGGGGCGGTTTAACACAAAAACTTGGAGTAAAACTTGTTCTTTTAAATTAAAAGTTAATACAGTAAGTTTCTACAAGTTCAGCACTGAATCAGTCCACATAATTGTACAACACCAGGAAGTCACACTAAAACTAAAATGTGATACAAAACCAGACACTTTTATCTACATACCGTATTTATTCATGTATAATACGACCGCCCCGCACTGTCTGCCTTACACAAATGGGTCTCCTGCAAAAAAGTAATATTAGTATCAAGTTGTCTTAAATGTATCATAACTTTCCTAAATTTCACTGGACCATTGAGGGATTTCACATTGCAACTCACACAGTTAACTGGGTGACTGTTGATGAACCTTTTAATATTGGAACTGCTCATGTATGGTCAATCGGACTGTAGTACAACATCCACAAACCATCACAAAAAATAACCTGAAAAAGACATTCTCAAAACAAATAGATCTGGTATATTCCCACCCCTTTCTCCTAAAAAAACACGGAGAACACAACAAACAAAAAATCCACACATTTGTGCTTATACTGGGGGACTTAACTCCCTGCCTGGATTCCCGTCACAACTGAATAACAGTAACAAAAAAAATAAAAATAAAAAGGAGGTTCCCTTACTTTAAAGTATTGTTTATGCTCCTTGCTACACTGATAAATTAATCACTAGCCAAGATCTTGACAGACCMCCTGTGAAACTCTCRTACATAGAACAAARAGAGGAATGTTGTCCCTSRGAATAATGTCTAAAATTAAATCAAGATATAGCACGGGACACAAAGTTGGAAGGTTCATTACAACCTGACAGTCATAATGGATCGATGAGGATTGGACCTGCGGTCAACACTGGTCCTCGTTGTCCGTCGCTGAGATGATTTTCTTTTTAACGTAGTCCATTGCTTTATTGGCATCCAGGAACTCCTCGTTTTCCTCCCCATGAGAGATGCGGAGCCATGCAGGAAAAAGCAGGCCGTAGCGAACATCTCGTCGGTTGCAAAGAAGCCTCCTTACCTCCGTAAATGCCGCTCGAGCCTTGTCCACAGCCGTAGTGTAGTCAGATGTGATGATAATCGGTGCCTCCTTAAAGCGAAGATGGCCGCAGCTCCGCGCCCGACGCAATATTTCCACACGTTCTTGATAATAGTGCAGCTTAGCAACAATAACCCGCGGCTTATCCCCTGACTTGTTCCCACCTGGAGAGCGAWGGGCTCSGTCCACCAGTGGCTCTTTATCCATCTGTAGAACCTCTGCTAGCAGTTTAGCCACTGCTGAAGTGGAGCTGGATTCTGGTGTCTCAGGAACTCCAATAATCCGCACATTGCACCTTCTCATGCGCCCTTCCATATCGTCACACTTCTTTTTGAGCCCATCGACTTCTTCTTTCAGTTCCAAGACTGTGGTGCGCAGAGAAACAACCTCATCGGACCAGGTTGACAAACCATCCTCCACCTCTTTGACGCTCTGCTTAAGGTGGTCCAAGTCGGCGTGCAGTAGCATTGTGCCGTTAGCCACTTCCGCTCTCACCGCTTGTAGCTCTCCTTTAATAAGAATAAACTCTTCAGCCAAAGCCGCTTTTATTTCGGATTTGATCACAGCTGAGAGATCGGTTTTTATAGCGGCAAGAATGTCASACTTCAAGGAGAGTGCGTCCACCTCGCCGCGGGAGGGAGAAGGAGGTGCTGAAAATCCGGCTTTAGCTGCAGCCTGCTCCGAGGCGGCATCGGGCCTAACAGCCGCCGAGCTAAAATGTTTGCTTTTCCTCGAGTTTGTCGCCATCTTCTACTATTCCAAGCAAGAATCACTCAAGGGTCGAGTCCGGACAGACCAAATGCTCAAAACAGCAAGGACATTTAGTAGAGAACCATAAACAGAACAAGTCGRAGCGGGAGCCCACACGACACGTCTTACCCCTTGAATAAATACAGTACTTCATTTCTACTGTATGAAATGTCATTTTTAAACCAACAGCACTCTTGAAAGCACCAAAATCTAAAATAAGGTCACATTTCATCCTCTCAGGATCAGACCTCTTCTGTATTAAAACAGTTAAAATGTTTAGGTGTTATGAACATTTGATCCTCAACCAACCAATAAAACTCCTCATGCACATTATACTTTAATTACCTCTGCCCAGCATTCTCCTTACATAAACAAGGACAGTAATTTCTKTGTAGAGAAGTAAAGTGCAACCAGAGCAGTGTAGCCTGGCCAGCATCGCTGCCTCCATATATCACAGCAAACAAAACCGCAGCCATATTTCAACTACTGCCAGCCAGCCTCAGCCGCTGGAGCCTCTGGGTCATAATTCATGAGAAAAGCTCGGGACCCATGCCCAACTCTGATCATCGTCTAGAGTGATGCTTGAGGCTGTAACCATACCAACCAGGGCAGCGGAGGGAAGCGCTGACCCAGAGATGAATCCCTGGAAAGAACAGAAAGGGGCTGTCAAGGTTGAGATGGTGGGAGTAGAGGGGAGGGGTGTCATTTAACTCACCTCAGGCTAGGACAATGAAAGACCCCTTTGTTGAAGAAATGCAGAATTACCTACGAACATCTGTCTCTTTCATAACATGCTGTGGCTGATCTGAAAAAATGCATGCCCACATTTGTCCACACACCCACTGTACCCAATCCAACACCCCCTGTTAATACCCTGGCAACAACAGCATACCTTTGTTTACAGCTGCCATAGAAACATCAAAGAACAAGCTTTCACTCACAACACATACCTACTGATTTTGTTTTTATTTGGTCCTGTAACATTTGTCCTTCAGACCTTCTACACAAAAGCCCAGCAGTAATATATCGTTCTAAACGATGTTCAAAGCAGACAATTAGATTGACTTCTTTCCAATACGAAACAATTCTTTGAGCCTCTCATACACAAGAGGGAAACTGCAGATGCTTGAGCAGCAAACATAATATCCAGATCACKCAATCACAAATTTACTGAGTTACTAGCAATTACAAGTCTGTTACAATAGTCTGTTCACATCTCAGTTTAATTGGAATCAATTAAAAACTTAAAAGCTGAGCTGAAAGAATCAACTATTGTTGAACGATTCATGGTTTCTATTGTTGATAAAAATGTGTTACYTAGATGTGATACAAAGTAAAGACCAGAACAAAACCTTTGGAAGATTTCACAGCCAAAATGTAGGCATTACTATGATGCCAGAATGGCCACTACAGTTCTATAAAAAGCTTTAAAGAAGACTTTAGAACCTGGCTGCAGTGATTTGATCCCCTTCCTCTGCAGGAGCCTTACAGAGGTCAGGCGCTGATGTCAGGCGATAAAGCCTCCCTTGCAATTCGACATTCCACATCCTCCCAGAAGGTGTTTGATGGGGTTGAGGTCGGGTTTTGTGCAGGCCAGTTAAGTATTTCTACAACAAATTCAAAGAGCTGTTTTTTTTTTCTTGGCTCTGTGTATTGTGTTGACTTGCTGAAACAGAAAAGGGCACTGTTGGCCCAGGTTTGAATGTGGTGCAATAAATAATCAGCATCCTGTGCAACAATTTCCCTTAAAGAGGTTAGAACTAAAATTGTGAGCCAGTTAAAATAACTAAACACTTGTTCAAATGTGAGGAAATGCATGTTTAAAAGTTACAAAGTGCTGGTTCTGAAAGAAACATGCAATTTGAAGATGGCATTTGGATTTGAGGAATTATGCATATCACAAAATTAAATATAACCTTTTGACTTAACTTAAGGTTAAAGAAGGTACGTCTGTTTATTATGAAAAAGATTTCTATTCTTTCCAGTCCTATTAATTTAAAAAGTGAAAAAGACAAGGTAACACAACTGGTTTCTTGTTGTAAAGGTAAAATTACTCATACATACAATCCTTGACTGATTTATTTTTAACAAATACTTAAACATTTAAAAAAATATTAGTAATAAAAAACCTTTATTTGCCTTTTGATTTTAACTTGATGTAAAATAAGTTCAACTCAACACAGAAGCCATATTTCCATACCATTTTTCAGTTTGATATTTGATGTGCACTTTTAAAATGCCATCTTGCTTCCTTCTTCAGGTCTAACAGCAGTTGAGTTGAGAATCGGTACTATAAACTATTCATGAAGCACTAAATGTCTAATAATCAACTGTCCTCATTTTTATTAATAGCCTCATTACACTAATTATGGTGCAACACGGAACACATTATTGCTGAGAAAAGAGGATTTAAAAACTTTAAAAAAAAGGTCTTGTGAAGCAAAAAACAGTCAAATACCACTTGTCCAAAAACCTCTAGATCTACAGTTTCATCCTAAAAAAAAAAATCACCATAACCATAAATATTAATCCCCAYCATGATAAAGACAAGCAATCATGTGTTGTTTTGTCCGTCTGCRGGAAAAATATCTCACATTGAATGTATTTTTATGAATTTCTCAGAAATAAAACTCAGGATGTAACATCTACAATTGAATAACTATTGGAGTCAACCAAATTCAAAATGGCCACTACAGCTCATCAACCATAGCAAACACAAACTTGACTATAACAAGGTCAATTTTACAGATACTGAGCTCAAATTTAGTGTGTAGCTGGGAGTCTTTCCTCACACAAACTAGTGCCAATAGATTGTGTAAATTTGTTTGAAACTTAAATAAGGCAGCGTGTGATGTGCATTTCTTCAAAGAATAATGCTTTTATACATTTGATTTGCTTTGCGACACAGAGTGTCACTTAAAATAAATATTGTCTGAGTTTTAACGTAAAAAAAAACATGTAGCTTGTTTTCCAGTAAACAGAAAATGTATSTTTAAGCACTACTCTAATAGATTTTTGTGGCCTAAAATAAATAAATGAATATTTTTTAAATTGCAACAGAAATGTTTTTAACAAGTCCTAGTTCAGCACTATTTAGGTTCTGTATTTCGAAATGTTTAACCCCTCTTTTGCAAGCTTGTGATTAGCAGTTTTTGCACTTTTAAGCAATAGTACAAAGAGCTCCATTAATCGTATAATAAATTAAGTTCTAATTTAATCACACATTACAAAACCRAGTTTTTGCACAATAAAGAATGAGTGGCTTGTTTACTCTGAAAGCAGACAACTGAATCTGATGAGCTTGTGTGGAGTTTGATAGCTGTCAGAACAGTTTGCCACAAYAGTCAAGCAATTTTACACTCATTAATGACTAAAAGGACTGCAATAGTTAGCCTAGAATAGTTCAGTGTGCATGTGCATGCGCCACTGATGAGCAGTAACAGTGTATGAGGTGTCTACCTTAATCCCCTTTTAGTCCTCCTATTTCCCCAAGGCCACTGCATTGTGATGCAGAGTCACTCAGCCACGTTATAAATTGTGTGTGTGTGTTTGTGTGACTGCACGTGTGTATGTGTGCATTCGCATGTGTGTGCGTGTACACCCCATTAATCAAGTGCTAGGCCTTGATGCAGTATCTAGTCARTTCCGCATCTCATGGTGTTTGTGTTTCGTTTTAATTCTCAGTTCAATCCTCAGAGTTTCTGTCCTTTCATCTCGGTGGCTTTCCGCGTCCCCCTCCCCTCCACTCTTCTCCCAAGATCCATGTTTGCTTGCTAAGGCTCATTAACAATTAATTACCAGTCAGCTAGTCAAGTCACCCCTGGACCGCTGGGCTTCTCAATGATTCATTAGTTGGGACTACACAACGCTGCAATGCATAAACACACTCACACACAGACACACTGAAGTTTTGTCCCTTTTTTTCTGATGGGAGGTTTTGGTGTGAACACAGAGTTTTGTAGACATGAAAACACRAACACACACACTCTAAAAGCACATTAAAGACAGCATATGGACTCACTTCCTCACATGTGTGCATCCATCTGTACACATTCAGCACCTGTATCTAATCACAATGTCCCTCATTAAAAAGAGATGAAGGAAAACTGATTGAGTTGCGCAACCCAACAGTTCCCAAAATGTATTTCAAAGTCAACCTGAAAGGACGTTTCACTCATTTTTACAGTTTTGGTATGCAAATGTAAAGAGTTCAGATAACCATGTTTAAAAGTGTGACATTATTTAAATCATGGCAGAAAAACCAGACCCTTTTTTCACCCTTCACCATAATCCTATTAAGAAAAAAAAATCAGTTACTAAATCAAGACTCACATCCATCAGCATTTTTTTCCCCTTACAAGATGTTGGCTTTAAGATGACAAAAGGCCCACTGAGCTGATGAATAAAGTGTCATTTTTTTAATTAAACTAAACTTTCAAGGGCATTTGTTCACTTATATTAMTTTTCAAAGAACAAAAACTTCTAACTATTCATTCAACAGGATAGCTAGAAGGGCTGCGGACCTCGAGGACCAGAACAGACTATGCTTGCTTTAGAGGCTTTAGAGTCAATACAGAAAATTACAAATACTTTCTCAATAAGAACAATATCAGTGAACTCAGTCTCATGTTTGTTTCTCTTTGTTGTCAGGGTGACTCTGGTGGTCCTGTTGTGTGCAACAGTCAGCTGCAGGGTATTGTGTCCTGGGGCTACGGATGTGCTGAGAAGAACCACCCTGGTGTCTACGCCAAGGAGAAAATTATCTCAATATTTTAGCATCACATACTGTGTTTTTTATACAAGATCTTGGAGGTTTTCTGTACTAAAACTCCTTGTACTCTCTCTGTTCTCAGGTCTGCATGTTCAGTGACTGGCTGCAAAGCACCACGGCCAATAATTAAACCTGAGCTTTCCTCAACCACCCAAYACTGCTGCAGTTCTTCTGTCATTCCAACTATTTGGATCTGATAGTTGATTGTTTGTTCAGAACAATGTGCTTCCAGGTTCACACATAAATAAAATCTTAACATTTAACCCCCATTTTTGTCCCGTCATATTTTGCCTGTGTTGGCTAACATAACATTTTGCTTGCATTTTATAGAGAGGTAGTGTTTGTGCATCAGCCTTCTAAACCACTGATATTTAAAAAATAAATAAAAAAACAAAACCTTAGTTTGGAGAGAGAGTCTGAGCAGAATAATGAGCTAATGAGTAGTCTAAGCTATTATTAGCTCATCTGTCTAGTCACAATTAAAACTTAGATCTTCCAACTGAGGTCATTCAAAGAGCAAGAAAAGCTGGTAAGATATTGATTGCTTTTTACCATACCTCAGAATTCTACATAAGACCTGAACTATCCCTTTTTGCAGCTGTTTAATCCCAATACATCACATTCTCCTCTTTGTGTTGTGTGTGCCTGTAGTTAATCTACCTTAAGTAGTCAGATTATTCCCAGCCAATGCAGAACATTCAACTTGACGGGAATGTATCAAATGTGTGTGGTTCTGTGAAGAACTCACCCAATACAATGTTTTTCAACCCTGGTCCATAAGGCACACCTTCCTGCATGTTTTAGATGTTTCCCTGCTTCAACACAGCTGAATTCAATAGATATGATTAACAGGCTTTTGTTGAACTGCAATCAACTGAATCAGGTGTGTTAAAGCCAGAAAACTTATAAAACATGCAGGACTTTGGGGACCAGGGTTGAAAAACACTAGATTATAACATTCAACCCAATCTGACAGAAACAGATGGTGAATTCACACTATCTTTACTTTCAAGGCTGTGACAMTRCTCAGTGTCGGCTGCATTAGACCAGACAGAAATGTGCATAAATCTGGCAAATACACTTGAACATAAAGGGAGCTTTATTTGATGCATTCAAATATGTTTAATATTGTTGGCAAAAATTGTGCTTTTGGTATTTATAATTGCTTWTAGGGAAACAATGCATTTGGTAAAAAAATGTATATTTTAGAAACTGCTCCCTGATAAGTCCCTACTAAATGCTGCATGTTTAGGTGTGTGTCTCTGTGTTTGTGTGTTTTAAGCAGAGATAGCACATAAGCTAAGTCTGCCTTTGTAACCATTTTTTCCYCTAATTTTAAAAATCAAAGAGCATTTTATATTGTTAAATAAATTCCTCATAACTGTCAAATGCAAATTTTTGACTGGAAGTTATACATTTATAAGTGGCTGAAAGAACTGCTACAACTAAGTAACTAGTTTAAGACAGAAACAAATACTTCAGTTATAGGTTATATTATGAATTCTGTTTATTAAACTTCAGAAAAAAACACTTGTTGCCTGGTTTATAAATTCTGGTTGTTAGATTTATAATAAATGTGGAGTTTAAATAATTCCTCTAGCTACCGGTAATTTGAAAATTCACTTTCATCACTTTAACAAGCACACTTTTTCATATTATTTTAGTAATGAGAATATTTGAGCTTCATTATTTACTTTACAGAGAAACACAACAGGCTGTGAATGTGTACACTTCAATGACAGATACAGAGTGGGGATTTACTGCCTTGCTCATTGGTCTTTTGCAGCAGGGAACTGGGGAAGGACAAAACTTAATTCCTTAATTTTCCCAGCTGCTTTTTAAAACAAGTGTCCTTCCTCTGCCCTTAAATCTACTGCACTGCTGCCCCCCTCAAAAGGGACATTTTCTCAGCATGTCCATACGCCATAAGACACTTAGGCTAATTGTTCATCAGCCAGTTCACAGAAGGTGGTTGACCAACCTTCTGCACCGATGGCTTTGAATAACTGTTTGTGTCTCACTATACTTCTGCAMCAGAGTAATAATTTTCAGCAATTTATTTCTTCCCGGTGTGGTAAATTTCATTTGTCGATTTACAGCTCAGCACTAACTCTGCCTTCACCTGTGCAGAAGCAGTTACAGTTAATAGGGCTGATGACAGGTGCATACTGTGAGTGCGTACATAACTCTGGACAAAAGGGGGAATATGAAGTTATTGAATGACCTTGGAGAAGCAATGCACAACTAGGCTGATGAGGCGTTAAACCTCCACAATGTTGTTCACCCAGGAATTTAAAAGGACATTGACTAACACCTGTTTCCTGAAAACCAATMCAAATTCTCCTTTGACCATAGCCATCTGCTTTGCACAGTGTAATCCATTACCTTGTGTCTGACAATGTGGCTCTGCAAACAGATCCATAAAMACTTGGACCTCACACAAGTGTATGAACACAAAATATCATTACATAAAATGTCAAGATGCAGAATGTCATTCATGCCAGACCATAAATACTTAAGGTGTCAAATAGGGTTGGGCATAATTGTATCATGTGCAATTAATCGTCAGAAAAACATTAATCAATTATTTTTTGGCACTTGACGATTACYGTAATGTGATTAATACCAGCAGGCAGACTAACTGGAGATTTCTCCATTTAGTCTGCTCGATGCTCTCCGCTTCAAATATGAAACGTTAAAAAAGTTCTGAAATTTATTTATCCATCAACACAATTTTAAAATTTGATGTGTATATTGAAGTCGGTAATTTTGACACAATTTGTAACTAGAGCTGCCACAAACGATTATTTTTATAAATCGATTAATCACCGATTATTTATTCGATTAGTCGACTAATCGGATCAT
>NW_013952567.1:253297-256067 GCF_001266775.1 Austrofundulus limnaeus | reverse complement strand
CTACTGTACATGTGTGTAAAGGACAGAAAGGCAGATGTGGCAGTGGAAGGTGTCAAGCAGTTTGGAGAGAAAAACAAAGAACAAAAAAATCCCCCCAAAAACAATTAATCGATTATTAAATTAGTCATCGATTATTTTAATGATCGATTAGTTGTCGATTAATCGACTAATCGTGGCAGCCCTATTTGTAAACAGAGTTTTATGAGGAGCAAAACTTCCCCACTGAATAGGTCGTGAGTAGGACATTAGGGTGTCCAGAAACTCCAGGGCATTAATCGTCATATTAATTGTTATCGGCTAAATACCGAAATTAATAGTGATTTACTTTTTTGCCAATATTGCCCAACCCTAGAGTCAAATGGTTCTGACATGCTAAAAATATAAAAAATTAATATAACCACATCTTTTATGGAAAAAGTTGAAAGGCATCAACTTAAGTACACACCTTCATTTGTATTTTACATATTCATATCCTGTGCAATTTTATCACACCAGTTTGACTGAAAATACTATAAAAATAAACTAAAACTAAGTGTAGGATTCACACCTACACTTCTTATAACAAGGTTATAAGGATATTAATTTAGCGAGATAATTTTATTTTCGTTAAACATTCTTCCAGTGCAAAGTGAATGGAAAACACAATAAGTGGCTTCAGTCAGTGGATTTCAATTTGATCAATAAACAAATGTGATCATTTATTTTACATAATCAAACAAAATCACTACAGTACACTTAATTGTGAGCAATCAATTTCCTTTAAAAGTTTAAAACAAACATTAACAAGCACACTTCGAGCTTTGTTAATTGTCAATCAAGCACTTAAAAAAAACACAAACGTCAAGCTTTAGATGCTGAATACCATATATTTGAGGCAAATAAYTTAGTTTGGCAAGGTAGGTTTAAGAAAAGTAGGAAAGTAAGGTGTTAGCTTTCCTAACTAAAATAAATACCTTAAATACCTAAAAAGGTGTCAAATGGTTCTGACATGCTAAAAAATAAAAAATAAAATACGACCACATCTTTAATGGAAAAAGTTGAAAGGCATCAGCACACCATTTGTATTTTACATATTCATATCCTGTGCAATTTTATCACACCGGTCTGAAAATACTGTAAAAAAAACTAAAACTAAGGTAGTTCGGTAATTACTACCAGAGAACCTGTCTGCAACCATTTAACTGTTATTAAAACCCTTTTAAAGAGAAACACTAATAATTACAAATGGCACATTTTCATTTAGACTCTGCAGCGTTTGCAGAGAACAAAATGCAGTTTTATTTGAAGCTGTGATTTGAATCATAGGTCATTCTTTGACAAAATCATTAATAAACCCTGCTGCAAACTTCAGGGGCAGATATGACTTGTGCAATGGAGCAGGTTGTCCTTTGATCAGGGGGTTGGCATTGCAATACATGGTCTCATCCACAGTACATCATACTCTGAAGCCAAAATTGCCTACATTGCAGGGGAGCACCTTGAAAGGTGGCTCAACCACTATCTGTGATTGTATGTGTTACTGTGTGACAGAAAACATATCATAAAGGGCTTTGTAGAAACTAGTTATTTATAGAAGGTCAACAGTGAAGTGTAAACTGTTTGTTTAGAAGCAGTGCTGGTTTCTCTTTGTCTTTTTTATAATACAACTGAAAGTTAAACCTCATAGGTTGAGAGTGATCAGTGCTATAATGGAGCGTTTTGAAAAATATGGTGTTGAGATGAACAAAAATTAAAAATACTGACTAAATTCTTTCTGCAGCTCTGGCTCAGGTGGTTAGTTGAAGTCACTTTCCAATTTGCCCTTTCAGGTGGGCTTTCATGGAACAATTTAGCTTACAAGTTAAGAGATCCAGCTCAAATTATTCTGTAACATTATACAGGAACAAAATATAGCCAAATATTTGTTATTAGCATAACTTGTTTTACAAAGACACACCAATGTAATTCTTAGACAGTATTAACTTACAACCATTATTTAACAAGGCAAGTCCAGTTGAGATCACAGACCTTTTTTTATAAGGGTGGCCTGAAGGCAACTTAATCATGCATGTTCTTAGACTGTGGGAGGAAATCAGAATACCCTGAAAACAAAAATCCACAAAAACACAAGCAAACTCCACACAGATAGACCCCAGGTTCAAACTGGTGCTTCAACCCAGGAACTTGCTTTTGTGCTGCCTTATCACAGATATATAAACATGTTACCTTATATGTGATGAAACATAACAATCTGTCTCATGTAATAATTTGTCCACAAGCTCTTTATGTATTTTACATTTCTCAAATTCCCAAAATTTGGCCTCATGATCCATTTTTTTAATGTTCAGGATCTGTACTGGTCCATTTCATTTGTAGAAGACTTGACATTTGAGATCTTGAATTTACAACTTCAATCCAGAAACAAAAAACAAGAAAGTAATTGTCCTTTTTTATGCTCAAAGCTCCTTTAATCAGCAGCTGGCTCTACTTAGCATCACAATGGAGAAATCAGCCATATCTCAGCCCACAATCTGTTGGACATGTGGGCATCAATACTAGAGCTGAAGTTGACCTTTTTGATGAAATTTACAAACCAAATCAATAAAAGTGTGGCATTGTTATGCAAAACTATATAAGAAGCCTGGAATAACTAAACAGATTTGCTAATGTATAATCTTTATTGCAGAGACCTGAAAGAATGGATGGCTGTCCTTTTAGTTAGGAGCAATTCTTCACACACACACACACACACACACACACACACACACACACACACACACACACACACACA
>NW_013952567.1:244044-251060 GCF_001266775.1 Austrofundulus limnaeus | reverse complement strand
AAAGTTTAATGTTTATCAGTACATTACAGAAAATAACGAACTTTATCACAATATGCTAATTTTTTTAGAAGGACACTCAGACATTTTTCTGATTCATTCACCAGTGAGCATCAGGGTTTGGCTCAAGGACACTTCAGGAGGTAAGGGCTGGGGATTGAACCCCGACCCTCTAATTGGAAGGCAACTTTCTAAAGCTCAGGGGGGAGGTCAAAGAGTCAGTTGTATCAATCATTGTTAAATACAAACGTCACAAATGTAATTATTTTTCATTTAAAATCCATTTTTGATGTGTCTACATTTAAATGATCAAGGACAATATGACTTTTTTGTACGTTTATATTGTGATCTGGGGGGGAAGGGGTGTTTAAACTTCTSAAAGTGCTGATTTCACAATCTGAAAAGACTAAATGATTTACTGAGTAGCTACCAATTAAATCCTAAGCCTTTCCTGGCAACAACACGGACATCCACTCATCCTACAGTTAATAAATGTCAAACTGGAACCCAACTACAAGCTGCCTTATTGTCCCTGTTCTAACGTGATGCTGATCCAGCTGACACCAGATCCCAAACCAGGCATTGTTGGGTCTAGTTTCTGTGGGTTCGCCACAAACCCAACACTGTGCTCCAGAAACATGACGCACACACCTGTGACGGCTCATCTAATCAGTTAACAACAAGACCACATATTTATCAACAATATACGTGCCTTAAATATATAGCAATAAATATAAATGGGAGCTTGATTGGCAGCCGTGGACTTGTGGGATTTGTTTACTGGGACAACGTTGGTGCCCCACGCACAAAAAGGGGTGAAAAAACAGGAGACACGGAGATGACGCGCGAATACTCGACCGCAAATGTGATATTTCGTGGCGTTTTGTAAAAGAAAGAAAAAAACGAAACAACTTGAGTTGCATTTTACGGCGGCTTCGTCTCAGCACAGACACCTGGGTCGAGTCGAGTCATCTCTTATCAGCCTGTGTCGGTGTCACCACGGCGAGGAAGCAAAAATAAGAAACGCCGGCGGGGGAGCTCACCTCTTTGGTGTTCACGATGCCTTTCACGTATTTCCCGAGGACCGAGTCCACGCAGAGGACGCTGGACAGGACGGCCAGCCACAGGAGTCTCTCCCCGACCCTCACCTCCATCTTCCTCTGTCCCCAGCAGCCGCTCGGTCTGCCTCCTCTCCGAGCTCCTTGAAGCCTTTCTGCCCGCTCCTCGTGAGCGCGCACGGAGAAGCGGCGCAGGAGGCGAAGCGCATCCACGCGGGTGCTACAGCCTCCTCTTCCAGCTGCTGAAGATTGATAGTGTGATGGTGCCTCTAAATGTAGCTTTATTGGGGAGGGATTGGTGTGGTGGGTGTCGAGCGCGCGCGCCCCGTTCCGCTCGTGCTTTGACCACGCGACACGTCCACACAATGAAAATGCCATCCCTGATTGCAATCATGTTTTCACCTGAGGTCGCACTGGTCTAATGAAGTAGCACAGATTCCGTTCTTGCCTCGTCTCCACTGGTTTTATTCTCAATCCAAAGATTTTCTGATGTGGTAAACTCTCCAGTATAGATGTTTTTAAATATGTTGCATGCTGAAAACTGCACTGCATGCAACTAAAACTATTTACTGGGCTTTGGTGCCACAAATAAGGTAAAAATGTAAGGCACGTGGAGGCGTCTTATAACACTGGAGTGTTGCTTCAGTAGTGTGTTTAGTCATCATACTGCTCACAGGTGAGCTTCCTGGTCTCATATGTCTGGAAAACTTCATCCTGACCAATATCCCAGTCCCTGCTGAAACCATCCCCACAGCATGATGCTGCCACCACCGTGCTTCACTCTAGTTGTGTTCACTGTTCTCAGACATGATGTTGTCTTTGATGGTGTTTTCTTAATCCAAAGCCTTTCCCTGCCACTTTTTTTTTTATATTTTTTTTAGAAAGCCAGCTCTGTGTAGCTTGAACAGAAGAGATGCCCAGCTCCATCGGGGTTATCTTGGCCTCCTGCAGGTATGATTTGTGACTTCTTTACCAGGTGTGGTGGACAACTCTCTCTTGGCCGATATGTAATGACATAATTTTTTCATTTCGTGATAATAGATTTAAAAGGATCCACAATTACTTGTGACATTAGACATTAATTGATAAACATTTACTTATATTGTAAGACACAAAACTGTAAAAAATACTGTATGCTGTTCAGTTTTTTTTTAATTCAAAAAATATATTGTCAGCACCATATTAACACCACAAATCACAGGCCCAACCTGGGAAATGACGACGTTCACTAGATTTTCTTGTGCAAGCTCWTATCCACCCTGAAGGTTAATTTTGGACAATGTTTGACATCWGTCCTTTTAAATTAAACCAGAGCAGCTAGACAGAGAGAGAGCAGGCTGAGTCATTTCTACATTCTCCTTTCTGTCAAGGTGTTCTGGTTGCATTTAAAAGGACTGCTCTTAAAATATTGTCCAAAATTAACCTTCAGGGTGGATAAGAGCTTGTTCRGAAATGCTTTGCAGCATTAATAAAATGGCACCTTTCTTACTTTTACAGTTTTTATTTTACAGTTTAAGTAAATTTTATCAAATACTGTATAATGTAAGTAATTATAGACCCCTTTAATAGAGCTCAGTGGGCTTTAGGAAATATATTTTTTAGATCTAATAAGCTCAATAGATATGCACACACTAATTCCAGTTTTGTTTTTGTTTTTTTCATTTCTGATCATTAACCATCATTGTTTTTGGGATAACTTTTAATCAAATACATTTCCAGGTTGTAAGGCAACAAAATAGAAACAACAAACCAAATTAGCTGTAAATAAAACTAAAAGTGTTTTATTGTCATTACATGATCAAAAATAAGAAGCTGAAACAACAGCAGCTTTCATAGGAGAATATATTTATTTAGATAAAATCAGCAAGAGACGAGTATCGTGTATTACATACACTATATGGAACCTGCAAAAAATGCAGTGGAAAAAAAAACAGATTAAAAATAAAGTTAAATAATCTGCATGAATTATAACATCGTATACATTCTTTTACATTCAGATTTGCACTTGTGGTGTTTACAGCAAAAAATACAGATTTACAAAGATAAAAAATAAACACTTTTTTTCTATTCTATGGCTTATTTTTTTGCCTCCTTACTCTCTTTTTTAATGAGCGAGCATACTCTACATCAGGATTGATGCGACGCAATTTGCATATGAGGCGCAGGTTATCCACAGACTAACACCTGTGTTTCAGTGGTAACGGTTAACAGCAACAAACAAGGACAGAGCATCTGCTGCAAGATTGCTTTCTTAGGTTCTGCTTGAAATGAAAACCACAMGCAAAACATGTCAAAAGGAAACATTTCTGACAACATGTTGRGGTAAGTTTTACGAACTAACATTTTTACAGACAGACTTTAATAAAGCTAAACGTTTATGGGCTGGTATATTATCTGGGGAGCCCAAGCTTGAGGTGAGTCACACACATTGCACATCAGTAAGCTGCAGCACTTCATTTCTGACTCGAGATGTGGAACAAAAAAAGATGCTGGTGTGTAACCAACTACGCAAGTATAAACACCTCACTGTTGTAGCAGTATTGCACTTTGCATTTACTGAACTGRTGAACCGGAAAAAATAAATCTCTAGTCAAACAAGCTCTTGAGGGCTAGAAATACACACGAGGAGAACATCCAGAAGTGTTTTTAACTCCACAATTTGAACTTGAAGTTRTCCCCAAACACATAACAAGACTGAGAAACACAAATCTAAATAAACACTGAGAATTAATTCAACTTAAAGCTAAGTGCATTTGAAGAATTCACGACTTTGTCTCAAAATACCAAAGATTTCAACAAAACACAATCTGTGTCCATCACTTTCATTCATGAAGAAATGTCAGAGTTAAAAACACAATAGGTGTCATTTTTTTAAAACTTTTTTTCCCCTGAAAATCAGCTCTGGAGTCCTTCATTTGTGCTGCTGTTCTCGGTAGTTATGAAATATCCAAACTCTCCATACTCCAAGCAAAACCTGTGGTCCATTAGAGGCCTGATAACACAAAAAGTGTTGGCCCTCAGCACCGTCTCTTGACAGGGAAGTGTCGTGCTTGTCTTTATGTGAACACACGACACAYGACCCCACCCCCCACTTAAACGACTGCTCCAATCATGTAAAAGCACACGGTTTGATCCGCAAACCACAAAAAAGGAACGACAACAATAACACAAGCAGGAGCTTAAAATAAACTTGCACATATCGACAAACCAAATGCAGCGAAAGTGCTTAGTGAGCAAAAACAGCAGGTTTGAAAGCAAATTCTAACTCCAGCCCAAAATCTCAGAGAGCGAGAGAGTTTGTAACTTCTTTCCATCAATCTGACTAAAAATATTACAGTAAGTACTTCGAGCTGACAGAAATGACTATGGACTAATCCTGTAGCATGACTGCGGCTGGAAAATCCTGCACTTCCACAGGGGGGAGGAGGRTTTCACACTCGGAGCGTCAGCTAAATCCTATTCATCAAACAGCGTTCCTCTCTGCAGACCTGGCAACCTCTGGTCTATTACCGGGCAGGGCAGACAGAGCCAGCATTGTTGGCAGCTATACGTCTCGAGCCCTGATGTAAGGACAAACCTCCTGAAAGACATTTGTGTTTACTTTAATGAACACTGAGGAGGATGTGCCATCAGAAGCAAATAAAACAAACTTTTAGCAGCAGAAAGCGCCACCAGCCACTTTTACTTCAAACACAAATAGACGACATTTACAGTTTTTCTTTTGCCGTTGGCTTTGACAGCAGGGTTCCTCAAGATTTGCCTAAAAGCTTCTGACTTGTTACAAAAAGAAAACAAGCTGTCAGATAAGAAATATCCTGGCTGGAGTAAAGTGGTACTTGGACACAGAAAAAAAAAGGGGAAAAAATGGAAAACAGAAAAAGAAAGAAAGGCTGTGACGACTTACAAAKAAGTCAACATTGTCAAGTTTAAAATGTGTAATAACAGAGCTGGGCTTTTAACTGGTGCACTCCAACTCCATTTTCACAGGATGAGAATACCAAGCAACCACTTCCAGTTGAGAAATACTAAAAACATTTGCTTATTAAGCACATCTCAATGTAATAACTTACAAAAAAATGAACCCACCATTTCCCRGCACTTGCTTGCTTTCAAATGAATGTTTCATTGTAACAATCAATACAATGCAGCCTACAAACAGTCCTATCAAAGAGACACTGTGTCCCTTTATAATATTCATGTTTTCCTTCCAATTCTATAACTCCTATGAACAGGATATGAGCCTAATTGAAAAAATAAACTAACAAAAGTCAACAGCTGAGCCCAAAAAACAGAGGTAAATAGACCATATATATAAAACTATAGTAAATAAACAGCAAATGATTGCATTTAAATAATACAATGCTTAAACAAGTCAGTTAGGAATAATAAGAAAATAAAGTGACATAAATAAAACATTCCTCCGTGGAGTCTTCTGTGAGATTTAGAAAAAAAAACTGCAAGAGAGTCTAAAGAAAGAAATCAGTTCTTTCAGTTTAGAGTGTTGTGTTTAGCTTTCTAATTCCATTTACGAGAGAGTCAACATAGTTAGGATCCACAAAGCGAGCCGTATTGACTGCCAAAGTGGCATTATGGAGAAGACAACGCAAGTTATTAAGTGTGGTTTAGAGAAGATCCCTAAAGGACAAGWGGCCATTTTGATGAGGATGCCTCCACACAGAAGCATACAGTGTGCCCACCACTATCTGATTAGGGTCTGCCTCGGCCTCAGTGAATCACCCATTCAGGCCTCGTCTGAAGAATGTTCTGTGCTGCTTTGTGTCTGAGCCTCGGCTGCCCAACGCAAACTCTGAGTATGTGAGCTGTGTGTGGGTGAGTGGCTTTGATTTTAAAGGCTTCAGAATTATCCTCTCATTGTGAAACACAGCGGCTTGTTTTGTGGGTGTGTTCGTTTTGTCTGTCAGATTTGCGTCGGTGCATAAAGATGCACAGATAAGTAATAAGAACTGTGAACTCAAAGAGGATACATTTCAGAGCTTCGCCTCCTCTTTTTTGTCTTTAAAACAAAGAGCAATCTTCTAGACTGCTCCCACCCACCCCCTTCCTCTTATTCAGAGCACCATCTTTATCTTTAGGCATTGAACTGTCTGACATTCATTTACTTTTTATTTTACTTTTATTTCTCTTTTCACTCCTTGGGTGAACTGAAGTCCTTTTTTTATTCCATCAAACTGTACTTAAGCACCGATGCCGCCAGCGTCAGTGTTATTCTGGGCTGCTGTGGCAACAGAGTCCTCCCCATCAGCAAGTTTAGCCGCTCTCCCCACAGCTGGCTCGGCGTCTTCAGCGGGGCCGACAAGGAGAGAGCTGGTTTCCCCGGAAAGTGTCGTCACGCCCCGGTTGATCCGTTCCAGCTTGCGGTGTTTGCGCGGCTCTGGGGGCGTGTCCTTCTGGGTGAAGACGGTGCGAATTCGCTCCACGCAGACGTTGGCGGCCTCCTTCGTCTCCCTGGAGAGCTGCGATAGGCTGAGGAAGCCGTGGGGGAGGTCGTCCACCACGCACAGAGTGACGGGCTGGTCTACGCTCCTCAAACGCTTGGCAAACATCACCGAGTCGTCCAGCATGGGGTCTAGTGCACAAGCCTGAGACGGGTAGAGAGGAGGGAAGGTAAAGAAGGGGATTTGAATGGTGAAAAGCAAATTCAAACTTCCTCCAGACTTGTCAAGAATCTTAATTAAGGGATGAAGTAAAGGAACCCAAGCTTTCCCAGTCTCTTTTGTTGTGGCTTCCTTTTCATTTATGCTGACTCACTAAAGCCACTTTGAAAACAGAAACAGTTTTTTGATCAACATAAAACACCTTTCTTAAAAGAAAGATGAAGCTTTAACCTCACCTACCACTCACATCTCTGAAAATCACATATAAATATACAGGCCTGTCGCGATAGTCAAAAAATCAATTAATTGCACGATAAGTTATTTTGAGGTCGGTAAAAAAAAAAAA
>NW_013952567.1:237621-241479 GCF_001266775.1 Austrofundulus limnaeus | reverse complement strand
GAAATATATTTATGTTTGTGGTTGTAATGTGACAAAATATGGAAAAGTTCAAGGGGTATGAATACTTTTGCAAACCACTGTATATGCTTTGTTTTCTCTCTCCATTTCTTTTAAGTTGCTTTGAAGATTGTATGAAACAACCACAGTAATTCTCAAATTTCTGATTTTTTTTGTCTGTGAGTTTAATCTTCTAAGCGAGGGGTGTCAGTTTAATTTTCACTGAGGGCCACGTGAGCGTTACAGCGGCCCTCAAAGGACCAGCTGTAAATAACTTCGATGTTTTGTGTTAAGACTTCAACTAAAAACACAAAACATCATGTTTCTCGTCTCACTGCTACGGCTGAGCACTGCTAAGAAACAATAACTGAGCTCTACGTGGTATTTCCAGCAGAGAATCAGCGTTTCAATATGTTCTCCTATAAAGAGTGAAATGTACTATGTGTATAACTGACTAAATGGGAAACAAATAATACAGAAATGCTAATATATGTAAAAGTAAAAGTTTTACTCACTGTTGAGTTGAACATGGTCATACTTTGAGATATTAATACAGGGCTATTTAATTAAATTGCTTAAAGCTCAAAGGGTGGACAAATATTATTATATTTCACCTTTTAAATGTGTTAAATTTGTTGCATTGAATCAAATTTAAAGTTTATAATTGCTATAAACTATTTTCATATTAAATTAAATAAATAAAAAAACGTTTTTTTGAGGGGAGGCCTCCTGGCGGGCCGAACAGAAGTCATCCGCAGGCCACATTTGGCCCGCGGGCCTCGACTTTGACACGCGTTAAGCCAACAAGACGTTTACATAATGTGTAAAATATGTGGCGCGATAATTTTTTTAACTCTATCATCTACCACTCATAGAAATGTGTTAAATGTAAACTAATAATAATCCATACTCCAAATTTAGTTCAGTCAGGGGATCAGTTAATTACCTTTCTATTCTTTCAGACATTACATTTAAGAAAAGTAAATTTGAATGAAATACATGTTTTACCACTATGTGCACAGGAGGCAGCCCTTTCAGCATGCTGTCAGGAGCCAGCAGAGGTGAGCAGAAAGGATCCTTGACCAGTGGAGAACTCTGCACCCTCATCTCGGCCAGCTGCTCAGATCGCAGAGGCTCAAAGCCCAGAGGAAACTCCCTGGACTGCTCCAGCTCCGATCCGTCCTCTCTAACAGGGGGTGGAATGGCCACAGAAGACAGGTCGTAGGACATGGAGGTATCACCGTCCGCAGAGAGGAAGAAACTCACATTTTCTGTCTGTAGAAAAGAGGGGGAAAAAAACAAGTTTTGGTTAGCCAGCACTGAAAGGTCAAAAGAAAAAAGTAAAAGCTTTAATATTTTAGGAATCAACTTGCTTATATATGCATAGACAGAACTTTGTCCTTGTGAAAATCTAAAATCCTTGGCAGAGAGAGTCTTAGCCCAGCAATCCTAATTTCAAGAAGGAAAAGCATATTTAATATCTTACGTCACTACTTGATATTTTTTGTTTCCAAAAGCCAGTCAACTAATCCAATCTGTCTGTGATAAAAAAAAAAATAAAAAAAAACATGCAAAGATAATCTGCAGCCAAAAAGTTTTGGATTTTCTGTAAGCATTTTATAGTTTAATCTCTTTGTGAGAGATTGTTGAAACTAAGTCCAAAACGTGCACTTTTTTTTTTTTACAGGTCTGAGAGTCAAAACATTTCCATGCAGCAGAAATGCTAAGAATCCAATAACTGTATGAAAGAGTCTGTTGATGCAAGCTGTGTGAAACCAGAGAAAACACGATCAGAGAGGAGTGCCTGGTGAAAAATGTCTACACACGTTTCTGTAACAACAGGGGGGACAAAAAAAATCCCACACCAACAACTACTGTCGGATGTTTAATTGAGTTAAAGTTGTCCAGATAAGAGCATCATCTGAGAGCAAGCTAATATGAATGTAAACAAGTTTAAACGTGACATACAGTGTGCTCCGAGAGCAGCGGCGGGCTTTCGGGAGTGGCATTGTTGTGGGTTCCCAAGTTCTGGCATGTCTTGCTCTTCGCAGATAATTTCCTGTTGGGAGACTCTGATGGCTCGTTTGGCACAGGAGGGTCAGCGTGAGGAGAAGAGATAGATGCAGCTGAAACACTTTTCCTCACTGTGTCTAGGGGAGAAGCAGGAAACAAATTAAAACACACTAAGTATTCAACATGCTACATTCAAAAGAGGCCATGTACAATTCACCTGGGATAAGAGGAACTTGGAGGACATTAACAAATAAAGTAAAACTAAGTGACTCTGAATCTACTGTTTAGGCTTCTCATATGTCCTCTGGTTGACAGCCAACAGTTAAAAGCCCAAAATGCAAATCAGGTTAGATCAGGAAGAAGAGAAGTAGGTGGAGGAAATTCACAAAGAGCTGTCACTGATATCATCTTCCCACCCTGAGCTGTCAAAACACCACTGTGTGTCGTCATGGCTCATCTCCTTACAGAGCGCTGCAGATCTCCCATCTTTTTAATTAAGAACCACCTCAGCGCCATGATGGCCTTTTAATGATATACAGCCACCTATGGTGCTCTGATTAGGTTGGGCTTGAAGCTGTAAGAGTGTCACTGAACTTAGGTGACACCAATAAAATTAGAATACCCTTTCAGGTCTACTGTGACTACAATTAACAATTACTGTCAGGGCCTTGCTGCTCCAACAAGGACAGCTAATATGAACTGCAGGCTAGAGGAGTATTATGCAGTAGAGTGAGATAAGGCAATAATTGGTTAGCGGGATGCTGAAGAACASGGATCCAGATTAGTGAGCTCCTCTGAATGGGCTGTAAAACTCTGGCAGGTTGATGAWGTTRGACCAAAAATATACCTAAAGAAATTGAATCAAACACGCTGAAAAATGTGGTGAAGCAGTGCAAACAGGGAATTTCACTCACTGTAGATGGTCCAGCTCAAAAACACGTTCTAACAGGGCTGTGTATACATATAATGACACATCAGTCACAATGTGTTATATCATGTTATATTGAGATACTGTAAGGTAGGTGATATTAACATTTTTCCATTTTAAAGGGGAAATATTATGCAAAATTCACTTTTTAAAGTTTTTTTTTACTCAACTTTGGGTATGTACTTCTTAAAAAACAGTCCTAGGACCAAAAAAATGCAACCAGGGGCATATTTACTGTAAGTAAATGTATTTTTAATGTATATTAACGACAAGTTTTATACTTCCGTCATTTTGTGATGTCACAAGCCRTACGACAACCCACTGGAACCTGCATTCAGCCCCTTACCTAGCAACTCCTGGGTGAGGCTCCWCCTCCTCAGTATAAAGAGCCTCACGGTTGTTGTTGTGCAATACGCAGCTCATTCCACARCARGCCWCCAATAGGGCAATGGGTAGAGTGTTGGACCAGAGAGTGGGAGACCAGGGTTTGAGACTGGCACRGACACAATTTAATTATTTTTTTATTTYCGTTTGTTATGAACACKTTTTCTCATGTACCTCTATTGTTTAGCTGATTAAAGCCTTGTTAAAGCCTATTTGTTCGAGTTTCTGAGGTATTTTGACCGCTGCTGCTCCCTGCTCTGGTGACAGCATGCAGAGTGAGCGCAGAGCAGAGGAGGTGGAGGGGAAAAAAAGAAGCTGCGACCAGGACTCTGCCTCTGGGTCACTCATATGGTTGTACAACGGAACTTCTGCTATTATTAGCCATGCTAACGTAAACGCTGGCTTTGGAGGGCGGAGTTAATGTCAACAGATTTTTGGAGGGCGGAGTTAATGTCAACAGATTTTTGGAGGGCGTTACCAACAGAGCTCATTAACATAAACAGCTCTTCTGAACGGAAGTCAGAGCAGGCAGAACT
>NW_013952567.1:218018-235241 GCF_001266775.1 Austrofundulus limnaeus | reverse complement strand
TAAATAAATAAATAAATAATCAAAAAGCTTTTTTCCCAACATTCCACAAGTGTCATTGACAATAAAATATTGTGCATCTCAAATGATTTGCTGTTTTTTTAAAAGGCTAAGAGGTTACATGTTGTCTTTCAGCTAAATAAACCTTTCTGCAAACCATTTGTTCTGATAAAGAATTACCACCACAGTGGTGTAAATGATCGCAGCTGTTTTTGTCTTTCATAAAAACGAGATAATTCTGTTTACTCTAAACACCATGAAAGGAGATAATGAATTGAGGAAACAAATAGATATGAGAGCAGATGATTAGTTTTATGATGAATGCTACTCTCGTAAAACAGAAACAACAAGTACCTCTTTTAGGTAAAGAAAATGAGCCCAGAAATAAACAATTTTATTTGGTTTTAAAAACACTTTAGCAATTAGGGAAATGATTGCTCCTTTGTGAAAAGACTTTATCACATTTTAATAACCAAATATATTTGCCATCACTGATACTTTTCATCCCGAACATTATGTTTCGATAATAAATGGCCTGCACAGTTGAAAGAAAGAAAAAAAAACAAAACAATCTAAATAAATTAAGACTCAACTCTCAACTTTAGACCACAAGAAAAACTTGTAACAAGATATCGTCAACAAATCCACACAAACGCAGTCTTACCTGCGTAGGCACTGAGACACCTGGAAAGCACGCTGAGTGGCAGCAGGGGATCCATAAGCGTGAGCAGACGGGAGGGCGATGCGTAGGCCGTCAGTAAGGTAGCTGGATAGGCTGCCACAATGCCATCTGGCATCCGCACACCAAAGGCAGCAGCCCGCATTGATGTCGTCACGCACAAGTTTCCTCCCGCGCTGTCACCAGCCAAACACACTTTCTCTCCAGTCCACCCTGAGAAGATGAAAATTAAAGAAGGGAGGATAAAGAAACAAACAAAATGAAGGCTCGTTCTTTCCTCCAAACTAAAAAGATGCAAAAAACAAACTGATTATGTACTGTGTAATGAATAACTAAAGATTTCTTTTAGTTTTCATTTAAACTTTTGCAACACTAATATACCACTGTAATTATAATTTTCATAAAGAGGTGCAACCCATATTGATCAAATGTTTCCAATTTTTATCTGAATGGTGAGCTTTTTAGTTGAACTGATGATATAAACAAGTGAAAGAAGCAAGCAAGTGATATAAATTAGTTTTTGCAATAGATACAATTATCAGATATACTGTAGCTGAGGATTTAGAGAAGCACTTCACTTTGTTGTTTATTTATTCATACAATTGTACAGGTTAACCATAAATTACCCTCTGTAATCTTATCCTAACACTACGATTACTCATGCTTTATTAACAAGGTGATATTAAAMATCTGTTGGTGATTTTTCAGAGTTAGAAACTAAAAAGCTCCAGAGCATCACAATTAATGTGAATATTWGCTTTTATGTGCATTTCATTCTTTTCTTTTTAGCCCTATCTAACAAACCAACATTCGTGTTTTGTTTTCACTATGACGAGCATCATCGACTGGGAAACTTCATACAGAACAAAGAGTTTTTATCAAATTATCTTTGGTAAATCAAATCAGGGAGGAATCTAGTTGTAGAGGCATCTTGAGAAACACTGACAGCAGAAGAGCTCAACTGTAAACATCGACGCAACAGCATTTTTGGGATGGTTATTTGGAATAAATTTAAGCAAATAAAAAAAGCAGTTATTGTTTCCGTTTGGATGAAGGTGAATATATAAAAAAAATCTGAAACATTTTCTAATTTTCTGAATTATCTGCTTTTATCATTTTTTCAAGGACATTTACAGCAAACTGCGTAGCATTCAACTGAGTTAATAATATTTGATCAATTCAGGTTAAAAAGATTTAATTACAATTTATTTAGCATAGGCTAATTAACGATAACTGCAACATCATCCAATTTAATATGCTTCATGTTAATTTAGCGAGATGTGAGCGGATTTGGAAACAATTACAAATGTGCTATTAAAACTCTAGAGAATTATATGAAAACAGTAGAAGAATACTGTAATGTGAAATGTTTGTGATGAACATACCTAGTAGGTGGTGGTTTCTCAGAGCCCAGCAGTAGGCGTAGAAACACTCTTCTAGCGCTCTAGGGAAGGGGGCTTCAGGGGCCAAAGAGTAATCCACTGATAGGATAGGAACACCAAGGTCCTGGGACCAACTCTTCAGATAGGGCTGCATAAAAACACAGAAAGATGCTCTCATAAAATGTAAAAATATATTAGTTTTTTTTTTTTTTGTTTGTTTGATTTTTTTCTTTTGGCTGCTTCACTTCTGCAGGGGTCGAACTTGCTGTGTTGACAGAGTTGGTAATTGTTTTATACCGGATGCTCTTCCTGAAACAACCCAGGCTGAAACTTGCAGCCTTAGGATCACTAGACCGTAGCTCTGACTACCGAGCTTTAATAATATATTACAGTATACGCTTTAAATTACAGAAAAAAACAAACAAAAACTTCAACAGCCACGATGGGAGACAGATAGATGCGAGGTGAATATCCAGGCACAAGGTTAAAATGAACATTATGTTCCCCTCTGGTTTCATCCGTCTGGTTTTTTTGACTTACTGACAAGAAGAAAAGAATGAGAGCTGCCCTTTTTGTCACCTTAATTTCCTCTCTTTTTGTTACAGTAATAAAAGTGGCCTCGTGTCCTACTCTGCAGTCAAATCGACAGCGCAAAATCGACAACACAGTGTTGTGGTTTTACAAAAGTCTATAAAAATACTGCCAGACTACAAAGTATTTTTTTGTTTCTTTTTATGCTTGTTATACAAACATTAGGTGTCTACTATTCATATGCAGTGGCCTTGAAATATAAAGGAAAAAAACATTGAAAGTTTTAGTGTTATTCTAAAAACTATTGCCCTTTTCTTCCTCTGTTCTTGTTTCCAGTGTTTTGTTTTGTTTTTAACCTGCTGGGTCAGAGCTTGTGGTCAAAGTGACAATGTCAGAGACAGTAAGGTGCATGTTTGTTTGTAAGTCACATTAACGAAAAGCAAGTCAGCAAAAGGAAAAAATAAAAAATAAAAATAAAACTAGAAGCACTCGGAGAGTGCAAACCTCTGCCAAGACCAATTCCCCCATCCTGTAAGAGTTAATGCGCAAAAGCAGAGATGGAAACACATTTGCTGAATAAGTTGTGACGTAGCGAACATTTAAGCAGTCAGTATGCACAGGATTTCTTCTTTGTGGAGTCCAATGTGAAAAAAAGAAAAAAGTCAGATTCGTCACCAGACGTTATTCATCGTCAAACTGGTGTCGGATTAAGCTCCTAAGTTTTCATCAGTCACATTTCACCATGTAAAACGTCTGTTTTATCCCCTTGTATGAGTTTGTAATGGTTTGACTGTCTTTATAAAATGCTTCCTGGCTCCCCCCCGTCTCCAAACTTTGAGGCCCGGCAGCTCTCTGTTTACAAGCCTAGTAGCGAGAAACTGGTTTGATTGGTTGTTTCGGAAATGTGGTGTGTTTGAGGAAATGGGAAAAATAGGTTTCATGGTGCAGTCACGTACTTCATGGTCACTCTAAATGCACACCAAATGCGTAAAAATGTGCACATTATTGCGAGAATTATTCATCATTAAATCTGGTTTTAACATTACTTTTATAAAGTTTGAAGTCTGTGCTGTCAAATCCAGCTCACTGTTTTTTTACAGAGGCCCTGTGAAAGCATCACAGCTTTGCCGATCTCAGAGTGTTAAAAGATAAAAAATTCCTGTATCCGCATCGTGACCTGGAACATCACCAAAATTTAATGGTGTGTTCCTTGGCCCAGTACCCACATGTGGTAAAAAATGTCATGACAATCCGTCCACAAGTTTTTGAGTAATGTTGTCCACARACAGATCGACAGACAGACAGACATACGTGACCGAAAACATTACCTCGCCCTTGGTGGAGGTAAAAATAGGAACTAACTGCAATATCTTTAATCCCTGTACAGTAAAACCTTGGATCRAGGCTACAGAAAAGTGTGCAAACACAGCTTTGGTTAGACAGTGTGAAGCAGTAAAGGTATTCCCGAGGTGTGGATGAGCGYGTAATGCTGAGTGAGAACAACACCTCTTGCTGGCAGTCTACAAAAGAGTATCAACACGGACCGAGTCAAAGRGCAGCACTGTCAGTCAAGTCAGTTAATCATGAGCCTGTTAGAAAAGGGGAGCTAAGCACTTRCAAGAAATGGCCCAGTGGGCAGAGAGGAGATGTGTGTTTTAGCTGAGGTGGGATCGAGGCCGTTTAATTTTACATGACTCTGGATATGCACTTCTTAGGATCCCAAAGAGGGAATTAATGAGAGCTTCCACTCACTTTTAGACGGGCAAAGCTGTTAATCTGCAATCCTTTAATTCTACTATCCAACACTCGAGACTCTGCCCCAGCTGCTAAATTCATAGATGTTATTACATCCATTTTTGATCACAGCTTCACTGTGCAATGAGAACTATAGGCTCCAGCAGCTCAGGTCAAACTCGATTTTGCTAAGGAGCGGAAGAGACCGTATCATGGGACGGATACAAGGAATAACATTGATTTTTAACAGAGGAACTTGGGACTTTTCTGTTCTCTGTTAAATGTCCTTTCATTAGGAATTCACACAGCAGAAGGCTGCAGAAAAAAAATACGAGGCAGCAAGTGAGCAGTGCCAATATGTGGAAAATAAACACTAAACAAAAAAAAAAGCTGTGGAGCGCTGGCAAGACTGTGAGGTAACCTAAGAAAGAAAAAAAAGGCAAGAAAAAGAGAAGAGAGTCTGACAAGTCTTCCATTTAGTGCCTGAGGTGGTGTTTCTCCGTGAGGTTGTGCAATTCTCTTAATTCAACCTGACAGCCTCCCTCACCCTATGATTGCTCCCTCTCATCCTCATGTTACTATGCAGCTGCAGATCAAGGACGGCCATGTCCTCTGCAATTTCACAGAGCCACGTCTTGAAAGAGCTGCAAGTAGCTGAAGCTTGCAAACAACTGCGAATGGCTACATCGGCAGAGAACAAACAAGGAGCAGGGATAAAATACTGYTAAAAGATAGAATCTCTCTTATTAAAAATAACTAAGTAAGTATGCTCATCATCTTCAAAGTTCATAAATTGTAACATTCATTTTTTCTTAAGTCATGAAGAAATTAAATCGAATTCCTAGATCYGTTTTCAGCACAAAAAGTAGAGCATCTAAGATGAAATCAATGACAGGWTGCAGAAATATAGCTGATAGACAAGGGGCAGCTTGGCATGGATGGTAGTCGTTGTGTCTCTATTAACGTTTCAAGGGATAATTACAAAAATAATTAACTTAACAGCTTATTACATGCCACACTACAGAGGAGAAAAGACAGATGGGTAACCTAYGTGCCCCTCTGCTGTCAGATTGTGTCTGTCTCTTTAATTATTGGGGACTCAATTACAATTAGTTTGAGTAAACATTATTGAAGGAATACAAAGGTGAATTAAGCTGGATGACTGATTTAATAAAACAGATTTTAGTCCAGCAGAGCCAGGTATGGAATTATAAGATACTCTTATACAAAGCTGCCACATAAAATATTACATACTAATTTTCAGCATTTTACCTCTCTGCGTCATTATAATTATTATAACTACTTCTAGTATATTATCACTTTGTAACGCACAATAAAGTATTTGATAATATAACTATATTACTTGTTTAGTATTTTCTAATGGTTGAATATAGTTCTGAATAACTTCTTTGCTTTTTTAAATGTAGCTGAAGAAAATATTTGGGAAACTGAGCTATAATCTATAGAGAAATATCTTTTCACCTCATGCGACTTGGAAGTCTGAGCCACAAAGCCTCCGCCATGGAAGTGGATGAGGAGGCATGGAGAAGAAGGAAGGCATTTGGTCTTCAGTCCCAGCGATAGAGAAATGGCACCCCCCTCAGAGCGGCACAGAGACAGCAGCGTTTCACTGTCCTGGAGAGGATGACAGAAGAATCAGAGAATTAAAAAKTAACTCAGGAAGAGAAAATAAAGAAAAGGAAACATATCTAAGAAAAATCATTTTCATGGTTATTGATCATGTTGGGCTCACATAAGAAAGTATTAATGTACGTATGAGTTGTAAACTAAAAGGCAAATATATTATTATAAGAACATTATTAAAAATGATGACTGACAAGGTGGCTTAGCAATAACCTAAGGAAATGAAAAACTAAAAATAGTTCGAAGTACAAATAGCAACTAAACACAAACATCTCACATAAAAAGCTGGTACTCAAGTTTAGCATAAATATTTTTTTACCTGCCCTTCACGCAGATCATAAGAGATAAGTCTCATCTGAACGGGAGCAGGGCCGATGTGCGCTGAGGGCGGAGCTATAGTCACAGAGGCTCCGTGATTGGCTGCCTGTGGAAGGTCGAAGGACACAGCAGGAACTGAAARAGCTCGGTTCACCTTAACCTGAGTAGATGTCATGCTGGCAAGACTCTGCAAGAAAAGAGAGAAAATATGATTATTAAAAGAAAAAAAAAAAGAGAGAGAGAAAGCAAGCTTAAGAAKGAATTAGGTCAATGGAGAGAAAGAGAAACTGAATGAATAACTCATGAACCTCAGTAGATACACTGAAACTCACTCCATTTCTTGTAGCCTAAAAGGTCCAGTCTAATTTTAATTACCCATGCCCACAAATGAATCACAAATGTCAGAGCAATTCTTTGCTTTCCGCTTTTACTCACCGACAGAACTTCAGTCTCRGTGATGTTCCAGAAGTTCTTCCAGAAATGGACGTCCAGGTTTTGSGTGATGCGTTCAAACTCTGCCCCTCTCAACTCTGGGTCGATGGCATACTTCCCTGAGGTGAAGAAAGAGCTGGCTGCCACACCTGGGAGAGGGAGCAGGGTAGATTTTAATGAGGGTGTATAATGTGGAGCTCACAGCAGGCTCTGGGGAATGAAAACATAATAATGAAAGAAAGCAAAGTATAGATTGAAGATAAGAGAAACATGTGATGAATATCAGGCGGCTGAAATCTGAAGAAAATTTAACAGCAACAGCATGCTAACAAATGAAGATACTTCACAAAGTCAACGGACATGCGTAGTTAAAGGAACGAAGGATAAGGAAGGGGAACTAAAAGGAAAAACTCAGAGAAAAATAAGAACAGCAAAACAATGAAAGAAAACATGGCTGTAAACTTATCACAGCAAACAAAAAAGGATTAGACTGAAAAGTCTGTAACCCTGACAGGGGGTCAGCTGGTTGTTGTTTTTATCTTTATTGTTACAAGAATGATCTTCAACATTAAGTAATACTGTCAAGGAAGACCAGAGTAGCTAGAGTGTATAACAAATGTTTTCTGCTTTTATTGTGCTCACTATTCTAGAATGTCGGCAGTAAATAAAATGAGAAATTAGACATTTTGATTACCTGAATCTATCAAGACTTAAACGTGCAAATTAAACTACAGATACATCTAATGCAACTTACAGTCTGAAATCATTTAGTATACCTGGAAGTGTGGTCTGACCAAATTTCTGTACTTGAAATGCCTTTATTTTCACTACAGAGGACTGAAATGAAGAAGTTCTGATACACTCACCATAAGGTGCAATGC
This sequence comes from Austrofundulus limnaeus, assembly GCF_001266775.1. Lineage (NCBI taxonomy): Eukaryota > Metazoa > Chordata > Actinopteri > Cyprinodontiformes > Rivulidae > Austrofundulus > Austrofundulus limnaeus. The sequence continues at coordinate 227,643 of NW_013952567.1, read as the reverse complement.
CTCCTGCATCCACTGTGGCGCAGCACAGAGCATAAGACAGCATCAGAGTGGGAGAACTTTGTTTTTTTTTTGTTGTTTTTTTTTTTTCACCAAAACGTAAAATATTTACATCAGTGTGTGCAGCACAACTCTGTAAACCGTGTACATGATAGCGCATCTTTTTCTTTCTCCAGTCCTACACTTAACTGTGTGTGCGTGTTCAAAACACTCTGAAATATGCAAGAAACACAGCAGCCAGCCCTTGAGATTGCAAAGGATGAAAGAGCATCTACGATCCAAAACACACAACATCAAAAAGGTACATAGTCAGGGGCCAAGGAGGAATGGGGAGGGGACGTGTGGATGAAGGAGTACGGTCCGTGAATGAGAATGATGTGACTGGATGATGAGAGGGTGCAGCTGGAAATGAGGTGATGCTGACCTATTCCTATTCCTGACTGATGGCGCTTGTAGTTTTCTCCAAAGGCCACAAGGCCGATAGCGATCGTCTGGAGAGATGGTCGAATAGCTGGAGTGAACTGGAGGGAGCAAAAACAAATTCTAGAACTTTGACAGAAACAAGAAATATACTCAAAATAAAAGTTCAATGATGCAATTGTTCAAATCGAATGAGTCTTGTTCTGAATAGTTCTACATTTTTTGCGACTTCCACTGGGTTCCTTCTTTAACGTAAAGGGAAGGAAATCTTACCCTTCCCATTCCTCATTCTTATTCTACTGYGGTGAACCTCAACTCACCTGAAAGCCAAGGCAGCGGCCATAGAAGCACGCTTTATGCATCGACGCATATTCACGGACAAAACTCTCACTGAGTCCACTTTCATCCTGGACAAACAGGTTGCCTTGGCTGTTGTCATGCAGCATGCGCTGAGCCAGGTACAGCAGGGCACGCAGCTGGCACAGAGCATTGCAGTAGGCTTCCATCTCCCCCGCATTGTGTGCAACTCGGAAAAAGATGCTGCGCCGGTTAGCCGTGATGTAGCGCCCCTTGTGGATGATATGGAGAAGGCAACAACGTACGACCTAGAAAACAAAAACAAACAAAMAAAAAAAAGAAATATCTGTATAACTTAAAAACGCACATTTCAAATAACRTTTTTAACCAAATGAGAAAGCTTTATTAAAACATTATCACAAACAAGTGAGATTAATTCTGTTATCAGGAAATAAAAATATACAACTTGCATAAAATGCCATTTCCTGGAACGGTGAAAAAAAAAGATGCATCCATTCAAAGTTACAACACAGCAACTCATAATTCTGTGCCCTCATTAAAGAAACATGTCCTCTGGGTGTGCTTAAGTTGTAATTTCGATTAGCGTAATAAGCTTGCAAGAATATTATGATGCGTGACAGCGAGCCAAAATGAGAGCATTAAAAGAAAAAAAACTTGCTGCTTCACCAGGGTGTTACGGAGCGGTGGTAATAGTACTGCAGCGTTGAAAAAAGATTATAAATGCATAAATCAAGGAGCTTAAAAATAAAGGTTTTTATTTGCTGGCAGACACATTCAGCTGTGGTGATCTGCACCAACTGAAGGTCATGATGTTTCATCGATAACTGTCCGAGAGAAAGAACAGCTGATACAGTAGCGGTGAGGAAGACTGCATTGGGAGGATTTATCTTGCCAAATTCGCAACATAAAATCAATCTTTGCAACAAATGTACTGCCCTTGAAACAAAGCAATACCAAGTCAAAGAGTGTCGGAGAGTAGTTTCTCACCAGGAGATGGAGGATTGTTAAGCATGCAATGCAGACTTTGAGGCTTTTCGCTCTCAGAGCTGCACCAAGGTTGAAGTGAGAAGCACAAAGTAAGGATTTGACTCGAGCAGACAAAAGGACTTTTCGGGGCTTACCTTGACCAGTGAGCGATAGCCATTAGCAGGTATGTGTGGGTCAAAATCAAAATGATGGTAAACAGCAGCAAAGCCTGAAATAACYGGCTCCAGACTGCGAGCGTGCTCCTGGATCAGTTTCGTGGTGTCGACCAGCCGTCGGGCTGCATCACTCTGTGACCCCTTGGCTCCACCCGAGAAGAAAGCAGCATTTTCTTCACACACGCTGTACAGGGCTGCAAAGACTCCCTGTGTGTCCATCACTAAAAGAAGTAAAACCAAAATATGAAAGGTAGATAATGAGGGGGGGGACTGATTATTACAGTATTTGATAATATAAAACTGCATTTTGTACGACAAGTTATGATACAAAAAAAAAACCTTACAATTCAGCTAAATATGCAAGCTATCTTTCTTAGATCATCACATTAACAACTTCATGAAAATCACAAAAGCCTCATTGATTTCTGTCAGTATAAAATCTTGCCCATTAGCTTGATCTYGCAAGCATAAAGGACAAACATCCAGGAAACACTGTGCCCCATGGGAGATCACTGGATATATCCAACAAAATGTTCTTATGCCTGTTAACTAAGCCCCTCTAGTCTGGTGAACAGGAGCTCACGGGCTGAAGTATGTTAAGCAAGCCTTGAAATTAAAAGATGTAAACCCTAGCTAAGCAGGCAAAATCCCCCCTCCAAGATCCAGGCCGGYATGCTTGAAACAGGAGGAGAAAGCAGAGGCCCGATGCTAGCATGACGCTGCTGGGAACAAACAGATTATTGAGAAACTGAGGAAAAACATCAAAACACTGTCATATAATAGTCCCAGAGGGAGGTATGCAGCTGGAAACACCCAGCTGGGTATGTTTATCAGCATGCTCACATCGCTGCTCAAATGTAGGATAAAGATCCAGCACTGTGGCCCTGTTGGATCGTGCCTTTCTSTTGAGTCACCTGATAGCTCAGTGTCCAGAACGGCTCTGACAACCAAATGATACTTGGTGTAAAGCGTGACTGGCATGCTGAGAGACAAAAGTAAGAGAAGATGAAACAACAGACACAAAAACTAAAATAAAGAGAGCTAAAGAACCCTTGTCTCCCTGATAAAGTTAGAATTTATGAAAAAAGAAACATACACAGGATAATTTCTCTGAAATGTCTGATGTTAAACACAGAGTTGTAACTYAGTACAAATACTTTGTTGCTGTGCTTAAGTAGAATTTTTGGGTACCTGTACTTTACTTATTTCTCAGCCTACTTTTTACTTTTACTCCTTACATTTTCACACAATTTTCTTTACTTTCTACTCCTTACATTTTTAAAAAAAGGCAAGAAGTAAAAACTTGTTACTTTCATCTCATTTTTGCTTGTTTTCATTTCAGCTTGTTATTGTAAAAAATAAATACTATCCATATAAATTGTGCCTCCTACTAGATATAGTGAATTGTGCTTGAATGAGAAGTATAAATATATAAAACTCTGATACCGTATTAGTTTGTACACAAACAAATCATGTCACACTCCAGTAGGACATAAACATTAAAATAAAAGGATTGTACTTAAGAAGTATTTGTATTTCATGAATTATATTATTGCATTTGGCTGCAGCCCTTGGATAGATTTTCATTTYGGGGAAAAGGTTTGAACAGCCTTGATATATGTATATAAACTGAAACAGCTGGACTAGTGCATCCTAAATTTAACATAAATTTATTATTTTAATACAATATAGTCATTTCTGGATTTGGTGAGGTCACCTCCTAATAAATGTCATTACAGAAAATCTAACTGCTTATTTTATACCAATACTTTTACTTTTAATACTTAAGTACAAAAATATCATACTTAAGACCTTTACTCAAGTAATATTCCTAAAGGAGACCAACTTTTACCAAAGTAATTTCTTGGTAAGATACTCATACTTTTGTACTCAAGTATCACTTTGTGATACTTTATTCAACACTGGTTAAACAAGAACCTTTAGTGACACACAAAATGGCACATTTCTCTGGACAGATATTAAAAGGGACATCCTGTGTTGCCTGTAAATGTTGAAAACTGAAACAATACTTTCCAGAAGAAACATTGTCCTGAGGGTCAAATAAATAACTGAACCATTTGAGCACAATTATTATCCATTGCCTTGCCATTCACGATGAGTAATAGAAGAGACCATTTCATTTTCCTGGGAGAAATCATTTCCCCTCCCTGACATCTCCCGAGACATTTATCAGCCTGACAAGTTCTCATAAGCACACATACCGCATGAAAAATGTTTAACTACTCCTTGCCCTTTCTACAGGCTAGCTCTTGCCTCTTACCCAAGACAGAAACATTTTCACATCCAACAATACAATAATCCAGTTTGACAGGACATATTTTATTGTGCTGGATATAAATGTGTAACGCTGAATGAAATAATCAAATCGCACCAAGTAAATTTCCTTAGACTGAAGTGATTCAAGTTTATAAAGCTGCAGCTAGCTTAAAGTCTTGATTTGTAGTGCACATTAGCAGAACAAGTCTCTCTAGATCTCAGTTTAATGAACATGGCTCTGTAAGTGGATTAGATACATTTAGACATTACTATGCAAGTTCACAAAACAAGCCTAAACAGACTTATAGGAGGTGTCTACAGGAGCCAGGAAAACAGGTCTGTCAAAAGGTAAAATGGATACATGAAGGTCTGTTTTCTTTTTAAGGAATTTTAAATCCATGATGAGTACAAGAATAAGAATACAGAACTAAATTATCATAGTGATACATTTCAGCAGTGATAGTGTTAACTTTACATCCATTTACAATAAAGTAAAAAAATCTTTAGCCTGGCCCTTGCCTTCCTACACAGCTCCGCTCAATTCTAGTTTCCCTTCWCTGCTCCGTCTGGGACTTCTCCCATAGACAAGGATTTCGATGGCAGATTTTTAGCCGGACCAATCAGAGAASAGAACGTCAATTTTCTGCGCMGTGTCTCTTGTAGTTTATTTTACCTGGGCCAATCAGCAAACAGAAGGTGGAGTTTTTGAATGACGTTGATGTTCTGAGCAGTGTCTGTTAGTTATTTTCATAGACATTCATTCATTTCTATGGTTTTATGGTTTTATTCATATTCATTTCTATGGTTATTTTAGCATACGGCAGTGGAGGAAGTAAATGAAGCCAGTCTGTGTTGATAAGGCTTCCAAATTAAAATAAATTTGTCTGACAAAGCAGCAGCTCTCATTTACAGTCCTCTCGTTCGTCTCAGTACTTTTCTCCTCTCAGTAGGGTTGTTTACAGCACACGCGATTTCCGGTTAGCTTCTTAGCTTAGCCTCCTTCACAGCGACAACACACRTGCTTCAGCAGAGGCCACGCCTCCTGCAAGAAACGATTCTCTATGCAGTAAGTCCAGACCCTTGTACTAAGCAAAGTGAAGACTGGGTCTGGTTTTAACCAGGCTAGAAAATCTTCTGATTTATAATTTCATGATTTTCCAGGAAGCTTCATGTTACAGGAATTTATAGTTATTCCACTTGGTAAAACTAAAACCCATTTCGAGGTTAGATTTTATAATTTTCTAGTTATGAGCAGCTATCACACACATTTTCACCTGTAGATACAGTTTTTAATAGCATCCTTACAACACACAAAATAATTTCCACCAGTTCTGTTATGTCTAGGGGTGAACTGCTTTCAGTTTTCTGGTCAATCACAATCTTTTAAAAAGTCTGATGATTCCAAATTTGGCCGATAACATTTTTTTATAACTGAAACTATCAGGTTCTGTCAGGTGTCATGATTAMATAATTATAAATAAATGTTAACCTAAATTCAACTGCAAATTCTGTCAGTTGTCCAAAATTTTCTCCACTGACCAAGTGGTTATGAGTTCATGTGGTATCTCAGGTCCATTTTGTTTATCGGACTGATGCTGACCAAATGCATAAATGCAAACATTTGAGCCAAMCATTTACTRCAGTTTATAAAGYTCTTTGTGATATGCCTATTGCACAGACAGTTATCGCGATGATGCTAAATTTGCAAAAGCCCTAGTCCGAAAGATAGCAGAAATATAACTGGAATGAACTGAGGCTGCTATCTACTCATCAAAACGTTATGCAAAYATTAGTTATATAAATTCTTCAGGAATAAATGGCAAAATCCTGTATCARCAATATACGTGCATGGGGCTTCAGGATCTTAGCCAGAAGATTACAYGTGGAATGTTAATGTTCAAAACCTGATACCAAACAAAGCTGTAACCAGTCGTTCCCAATCCTGGTCCTCAAGTATCCCTATCCAGCATGTTTTAMTTGTTTCCCTGCTATTCAACAGGTCTTTAGAAGATTATTAATCWCWYWYWYWYWMAMMMSRKGTGTSWMAWMWSRGRRAMAYMTMWAMAYRYRSRRRARRRGWSYYYKWGRRSMMSGGKKKWGARWMWCWSTKTKTKWTWTSWKWWTWWTWTWYAMARARAWRKSRMARAKWTWWWRKSKYYTMKAGRSRMWAYWMWAAAMMAYMAWAMWRMKKMRWMAWWATTWTTTKWWRAWRWYKYMTCAWSMWSMKMRRAGMWSYTSRRGKKKTKGKYMAMMWTTWAARSMRKKRAWTTTTWRRWKKTTYCCYKRWTTKRMMMMMCYKGKTTKRAWKRAWTGAGTGATTAACAATCTTCTGAAGACCTGCTGAATAGCAGGGAAACAAGTAAAACTTGCTGGATAGGGATAYTTGAGGACCAGGATTGGGAACCACTGCAAAACACYGCAAAAATGGTTAACACCAACAACATTTTCTCAGCAGTGCTGCCTTAGTGGTTACAGTGACTGGACCAAWCAATGAGTCACCCAAATGATACACTGTTGAAATGAAACGGGTTTGGGCGTGGWGCCAAAATATAAATTACAAAGCTTAATTAAAGCAGGGGTGTACAGCTCTCATCTGAGCCAGGCCTGATTTTGACAGAGTAAGCTGGGGATGAACTTTTCAAACTCAGATTAACATAAGCAGCTCGGAAACTTGTTTAATAACAATAAAAGTTGGCAGGTATTACACCCACATCGGAATATCGGTGCGCACATCACATTCAAATATTATGCAAATGAGCATGTTTAAGTGAACTGTGCTCATTTGCACAGCTCARCAGCTAAAAAAAATTAATCTTCAAACGTAACATCATTGAATGGTAAAGGTTTTACACGTTTAGACTTGAAATTAATCCTTCAAAGAAAAATAAAAAGGTGACTGACACTAGTGCCAAATACACTCTTATCTGCTATGAGAAAAACCATGACTCACCTACAGACTTTTTTTTAACCTCAGTGTGTTGAGCGAATGTTCACGTCGATCTATGTCAAAACCTGAACAACAGGTTTTAACAGTGCCCTTCTGTGTGTTACTAACACAGGTGCCCACTGCCGCAACTATTAGGTTGTACCTGGTCTCTGCTCATTAAATATGGATGAGAGTGGGCATTAATAAGTCATGTTCAACAGCAACATTACAGACAAGGACTCCTGTGGGGCCCAAGGACAGTGTGAATTGATTGCTGGCACAAACTAACAGTACCTGACACAGAGTAAAATTGATGGGTTTGAATTAACACAAATGGAACAGTTCAAAACATAAAAATAAAATGTTTACCAGCATCTGAGTTCAGTGTTCTGTCCATGTCAGTTTCCCCTCTTCCATGAGAGCAATGAAAGCATGTAGAGAAAGAAAGTTAAAATGAAAAGAAAGTTTTGCTTATTTCCGTTGCCTGTTGCTCCTTTGTCCTCACACTCACTGTCTTTTTTAGCTTTCCCTGTCCTACCAAAACCAAATCTACTGGGAAGCTATGTGATATCCTTCTCTATATTCTCTGTTAGTCCCTCCCATGCCTTATTTAAAAACACAGGGTGTATATAAACCACCCCAAACACTTCCTCCTTGTGACAGTTGACTATTTTACCATTGCAACACCCTTTGTCCTTTGACTCAGTTGGCAAAACCCAAACACTGTCAGAGACACAGCCAATAAAAGACAACAGCTTGTTTTTAAATTAGAATCACATTGTATTTATGAGGGTCAGCCTTAAGAACAAATTCAAGCAAACATCTWATGCCAATTAAATTATCAAATGGTCAGTGTGATTAAACTGACTTTAAAATTTAAGAAATGGAATTGTTACCATAAAACAACTATCCTAAATATTAAGTATTTTTGTTTCTCTGGCCAAATGTCTAAAGCTGAGTATAGTGAACTGACAACTTTGTAATTACTTAAAAAGGCTTCATTAGCATTTACCATATTTTAAAGTACTGTACTTGTATCTACAACTAGAACCATCCACCAATCTTTGTAGCAGATGGYACTGTCAGTGTGCGTGTTGATATGACCTTTATTTCTCAGACTTTGTTTTTAAGGTAAACGAGAAGCCTTTGACCAAGCATTTTTTTTCCTCTCATTTTAGCATTAAGTTGCAACTTTTGAGAAATACTGACACACACACAGTGCATGCTCAGTACATGAACCTTTAAAAAAAATGTTGGTAATAAAAGGTTCAACTTAAAAACATATGACCTCAGAGTGGATTTATTGGCTGATATAACAGATGACMATCCCATAAACCCAAAAGGGAATGAAGACATGACTTTTCATCCAAAGACAAGAGGTACACAAACAACATTACATTGCTTAAGAAAAATGTTGTTGTTCCCTGTTTTAAAAATATTATAAAAGTTATGTTTCGCAATTTGGCCCCTTTCTGACTTTCAAAACCTGTTAATTACAAAATAATAATAATAAAAAAACACTACTATGAAAACAACCCACCGGAACCTGCATTCAGCCCCTTACCTAGCAACCCCCAGGTAAGGCACCACCTCCTCAGTATAAAAAGCTGTCACGGTTGTTTTTGTGCAATACGCAGTGCATATTACAACAGGCCACCAATAGGGCAATGGGTAGAGTGTTGGACCAGAGAGTGGGAGACCAGGGTTTGAGACTGGCACAGACACAATTTAATTATTTATTTTCATTTGTTATGAACACGTTTTCGCATGTACCTCTATTGTTTAGCTTATTAAAGCCTTGTTAAAGCCTATTTGTTCGAGTTTCTGAGGTATTTTGACCGCTGCTGCTCCCTGCTCTGGTAACAGCATGCAGAGTGAGGGCAGAGCAGAGGAGGGGGAGAAAAAAAAGAAGCTGGGACCACGACTCTGCCTCTGGGTCTCTCATATGGTTGTAAAACTTATTAGCCATGCTAACGTAAATGCTGGCTTTGGAGGGCGGAGTTAATGTCAACAGATTTTTGGAGGGCGGAGTTAATGTCAACAGATTTTTGGAGGGCGGAGTTAATGTCAACAGATTTTTGGAGGGCGTTACTAACAGAACTCATTAACATAAACAGCTCTTCTGAACRGAAGTCAGAGCAGGCAGAACTAGAAAATGGGAAATTTTATTATCTGAGAAATATTTTGTGCATTATATTGAATGAACGTGGTCTGGATAGCCCACAGACATACCATAAAAATTTCTAGGACCCATAATTGGTCTCCTTTAAGCAGTTATGAGACAAAACATGGAACTGCTACTACACATTACTCAACAAGCTGTTGCTAGCCTACCAAAGAGTGAGTGATTTAGTTGATGCCACCAACCTTGCTTAGTTGGGCCTTGAGAGGTTTAGCAGCTAAAGCTTTTCCTCTGCCTACACCACCAAGCATGTGGTTCTGAACAGGAGTTCAGTGAAATTATCAACATTGGGCCTCATGCAACAACATGTTCATATTCTTATCTTAAATTTCTCTTACTTTTGTTCGTACAAAGGGTTCGTAC